>NC_136800.1:24591530-24679030 GCF_951216825.1 Electrona antarctica | reverse complement strand
TACTGTTGTACTGGGAGCTGACCAGTACAACCACAGTCTAATACTGTTGTACTGGGAGCTCACCAGTACAACCACAGTCTGATACTGTTACCATGCGCGCGCACACACACACACACACACACACACACACACACACACACACACACACACACACACACACACACACACACACACACACACACAGTGACAACGAGGTTCGGTAAAACTAAGACTAAATATATTGACAATTTTGTCGACAAATAAAAACTAGACTAAAATGTTAGGGAGGGACTAGTGGAGAGGATATCCAGTAGAACTACAGTAAAATAAGTCATAGTATGTTTGGTTGCGCTCGGGTGTTTTGAAAATAGCAGAGCTTGTATTGGCTATTTTCAGCATGCAACCAAGTATAAAATCAGACATTACGATGTCATCAAGGCTGGAGGGGGTTGGTGATCTCAGATTCTGTGCCATGCTTGCGTAATATCTGTATTATCACAGGAGCGGAGTGAAGGCTCACGCATACTCCAGTTTTAGGTAATGAGATGATGTCAGTGACCTGCGGTGATAAGAAACTCACTGCTCACCCCAGCACTTCTCTCTGTTTTTACGAACCACCGTCACCACGTTCACCCTGGCTCGCTTCGGAGGGAGGCGGGGCCCTCCTAAACCATATCAAAACCACTGTTTGGGTTTCCCACTGAAAAGGTGAGTAGCTTATCGCCTAAAACTGGAATATGCGTGAGCCTTGACACCGCCAAATTGAAAATGGAAGATAAATGTGTCCAAATTTGACTGAGGGACTGCCATTGGATTTCTGACACTTATTTCAGACATGCTCTAGTATGTGAAGAGTCTGCCTGTGCTATTAACTCATTTTGGATTAAATAAAATCTGGCCACAAATGGTTAATCCAAATGAAAGTGTCTGACTGAGACAGAGCTAAGACTGTGTGGGACCCTCGGTGTAAACCAAAAGGACTTCTGGTGATTAGTAGTTTTAGTTCCCTACCTATGTTGAATACACTTATTGTAAGTCGCTTTGGATAAAAGCGTCTGCTAAATGACTGTAATGTAATGTAATGTAATGTAATGACTGTTTTGCGGCCACTTAAACATCAGTAGCAGTATGGTGAACAAAAAAAATGAAATTGAAAACCTGCTTGTAAATTCAAACATTGACTGTTTGGGACTGACGGAAACGTGGCTGAATCAATCATCCCCAGATGCCCTAGTAAGCATGCCCGGGTACAATGTCTTCAGAAGGGACAGAGTTACAACAGGGAAGGGTGGGGGGGCCCTGCTTTATGTTAAAAGCAGCTTGGAGTGTAGACAGATTATATGGCCTAATGAGATCAAGGCAGAGTGTGTCGGTGTGGAAATCACACTCTCCGCCGAGATGTCTTTTACCCTAATTTGTTTATACCGCCAACCATCAGCCAAGGTGGAAGTCTATGAGCAACTAAAATCTATTCTGACAGCCTGTGACTTTAACAAAGAGGTCTCACACAAATGATAGAGTAGCCTACGAGGATCACTAGCCACTCAGCAACTAGAATTGATTTACTGTTTTCCAACAAAGTGGAAAGAATCACCAAAACATATAATTTCAGATTATATTATATCATATTATATTATGTCAGACCATAATATAATATTTTTCGCCAGAAAACTCTCTAAACAACGGTTCAGTAAAACACAACCCCAACCAATGGTTAGCACCATCCCAAAGAATCTACAACACAGCTTTGAAGATGCCCTAAAAAGGGTTGTGTGGGACGACATCTTCACATGTGATAACATTGAAAGGGGATGTAATGATTTTCTGACTAAAATTCAAAGTGTGATGGAATCTTTCACCAAGAGAGGGAGACAAAGGAAAGGGCAAAAAGTCACCCTTCCATGGGTAGATAACAATAACTGCTTAAACAGTCATTAAAGTCTGGTTTAACAACTGACAGGCAGAAATTTGCCCGTGCACGAAACCAAGTCACCCAATTCCTGAGGAAGGCTAAAGCTACATTTTATATCTATATCATAGAAAGTGCTAAAGGAAATGGTAAAAAAAAAAGTCTGGGAGTGCATTAACAAACTGACAGGGAAATATTACAAACAAAACAACAATAGCTTAGAACAAAAAATAGACAAAACCCTGGTGAAAGATCCCCAAACCCTTGCTAGTAACCTAATTATGTTTTTTCTAAACTTCCAAAACGACCTCCCCATCTTTAACCTAGAGGAAATTACGGAAACCGAGGTGGTAAATATCATCAGATCACTGAAAGCATCCAAAGCCAAGGATGCCTATGGGCTCCATACAAACTTTTTAAAAACAAATGCTGAATCTCTGGTGGCACCGATCACACATCTGGTAAATCTGTCCATCAGACAACGCACTGTTCCCCCTCAATGGAAAGTTGCAGTGATAACACCAATCTACAAAGCTGGCGCTTAAACTGACATATCAAACTATAGACCTATAAGCATATCCTACCAGTTATATCAAAGGTGGCTGAAAAGTGGATTGTCAAGTCTATCATCAAACACCTAGACATTAGACAAAGGCCACACCCCACTGCATCCCATGCAGTTTGGGTTTCGGGCCTGCACTCCACTGAATCAGCAAACAGCCTGTTCATAAAAAAATATATAAAATTATATATATATATATATATATATATATATATATATATATATATATATATATATTAGTGATGTCATACTGACCTGTGTGCTTGTTTCCATCACATACTCCTACATTGACAGGAGAGCCCAGACTCCTCAGTTCAGCTCCAACGTCGCGGAAGACCGGATCCAGTTTCTGACAATACTCACACCATGGACCAAAGAACTGTGGGAAAACATGCCATGATACATGGTTACCATAAAGGTTGTGCTTTACCATCATTAATGGCACACCTGTGTTGCTGCAGTAGGCAGCGTTTTTTGGTGAGTTAAATGACTTAACACACTATAACGCTGTTTCAATGCAAACGTCATATTATATCAGTAATATGTAATGATACAAAAATAATTATATCAATAATGATATGAATAATAATACATCAATAATGATCAAGTGATACTCAAATGATATTCATAATGACATTGTGTTAACATACCATTATCAACCATATTTCGTCAGGCCGTTTAGTTTCCAGAAACCTGAAAAAACCCAAACACAATTAAATGGAACTCATTGTTGTTTCGTGTTTAGTTTTTACACTAGATGGCGCTCTTAGCTAACCTATGCGAAACATCGCATGTTAGAGAGATTTCTACCATGTTCATATCTCCCTGTATCATTCCACTTCACCCGCATGGCCACCATTACATTTTCAATGGATTAACTATGAACAGATGGACGATTCACGAATTTACAAGCGTTTTATTTATTTATTCGCAGTGAATGGCTCTCTCCTTATCAATGGTCCAGGGTGCGATCGTAGTGAAGATGAATATTCTGGGCCTACTTAAAAGCTAAGTAAATCAGCGGTAAATCACAAAAATAGCCTACTGGAATTATAACATAGATGTGAACAATTACAACCGTTACTATTGGCAACAACATTATAGTTCAGCGTGTGTGTGTGTGCGTACGTGCGTGCGTGCGTGCGTGCGTGTGTGCGTTATACATATTGTTAATGTTATGTTACTTGTGTAGCCCCCAGCCAAGACCCAGCCCGCAACAGCCCTGCCAATCGGGCTCGACCCTTGCGTGTTGGTCTGGCGAGTGGGAGCCCCGGGTTCAATCCCCGCTTCCGCGTAATGCTACAATCGCATCATGTTGTGTTTCGGCATGCAGATTCTGAACAGTTATTTCTTATAATGAAGGTTTTTTTTGTTTCCCTGGCACTAAAGGGGGAAATAATATCACCAAAAAACTAAATAAATATCGGTATCAGTATCGGCTATAGGCTAAATTGTTATTTTAAACATTGGTATCGGCCAAGAAAATCCATATTGGTGCATCCCTAATAGATATGGTTTATGTAGCCTACATGAAACAAACTCACGTGTAATCCAGCTCATCCACGTAGGCTGACACTCTGAAACTCAACACCACTGTGAAAAATATGACATTTGAAACAAAAACACCACATTTTACTATTTTACACATTTAATAATAACCCAGTGGTTCTCAGACTTTTTCATGTCAAGAACCCCCAAATTAATATGTATTGGCCGTGGACCCCCATCTGAAAATATGTTGTGCCAAGGATGACGGACCCCCAGAAGATAAAATATCAGATCTTGCATACACGGTCACACATTATGCATCCTTATGTGAGCTTATCAGCTATTTTTGAATAGCTATAGTTAAAGTGGTTAAAAATCTATTTTAATGTATAGGCTATAAACTAATTTAGCTGGGGACCCCCTGGAACCCCCCCCCCCCCCCCCCCTCTGGGGTCCCAGGAAACCACTTTGGGAGCATATATAATAAACATATATATTTCAGCTGGTTGTACAATCTAAATTAACTTATATATCGGATTTGTAGGCTAGTAGAACTAAATTAATCAGAACTATAGATATAGCTTTCAACAAAAGCACACCTATGTTATAGGCTACACTACAGTTGCATACAAGTATAGGCTATCACAGAATAAAATAACTGATAGGCCTATACCATCATAGGAAATAACTTGCTTACCTGTGCATATAACAGCAACCTTAAAAAGAAACATCTTTCTTTAGTTGATTAAACCCAACCAGTCAACCTGCACGCGTGTAGCCTACTTGTGCCTTCAAACGCTGTTACACGAACACTGGTGACCTGTGCAATGTTGTGTCTCCAGATGGTTGATTTAAAGATTAGAGAATAGACGCATGTTGGGTTGGTGTTTACTAGGCCTATTTTATTGTAAATTGAAGACAGATATCACTAACTGTCCAGCTGGGAAAACATTGTTATAGATAATACATAATAGCCTACTAACAGGTGATATGTGTCTTAAATCGACGGGTAACTAATTTCGCTGTGACATTCAGTGACGGCATTTCAATCCACATGAAGCAGGAGGGGATTTGAGGCAGATGGTGACCGACTGACGGTTAAGTTAAGTTAAGCCAATTAAAGCGTCCACCACGCATGCTTTGTAACAATCTTGCCGTTACTTACTTACTTACTCCTCTTCGTCCCCTATATGAATATGTTACCGGGGACATAAGGCTTCAATGAGCGCTGCATTGCATCCGATCCCTGGCAGCATGTTACGCCTCTCCCCAGGACAGGTTCATCTGTTCCAGCTCCTGCGTCATGTCACCACAGTCACAGTTCTGCGCCAGGTGGTTTTGGGCCTCCCAGGTTTTGCCTGGTGGTGTCCATCTTAAGGCCATGCACCTTTGTGATGCAGTCCTGCTCCATCCTCAGTCAGTAGGCCTATACATGTCCTAACCATCTCAGGCGTCTGTGTGTAATGTCCTTGGGCTCCCTGTTTGTTTGTACAGTTCATTGTTTGATATTTTATTCGGCCAAAGATCTGACATATAGGCTACAGTAGCCTACGTCTGAGGCATCTGTTGTGGAACACTTCTATTCTCCTAGTGTCTGTTTTGACCACTCTCCAGCTCTCAGAACCATACAGCAGAAGAGACTTGACATTGCTGTTGTATAGGAGCATCTTGTTTTAAGGCTATATTGTTTTGATCTCCAGATGGAACGGAGTTGGGAGAAGACAATCTTGCCGTAAGCATGCCTTTTAACGTTTTTACTTGGAAACATAACATTGCATTGGCCACATTGTCATGGCTATTTGTAGACAGTATAGACAGTAGACCTGGGGCTTCATCTTGCGCCACCCTTATCCCTTATCCCTCAACTTAATTGCCATTTTTTTACTATTTTGAAAATCATTTTAAAATAGTTCAACTTATCAACTAGCCGATCTACACATCGTGAGCTTGTAGATCAGCTATTTGAACTAGTTTAAAGGGTTTTTTAAAATAGTAAAAAAGGGTAAATAAGATTAGGGATAAGGGTTAAGGTGTGGCGCAAGATAGCCCCTTATCTGTCAAAAGGGAAAACATTTATTAGAAAAAGAAAAAGTGCATTATTATTATTAAGGGCTTCGGGACTTCTTGGTCACTTATTGTGAAGGGACTTTGGTCACTTATTGTTTTTGTGTTTCTTTCTCTCCTTCTTCTCCTTCCGCCAAAAATAGCACTTGGCTATGCCAAACGGTGACTATGCGAAGCCCATGACCATTGACCAGGGCGGCGGTGGCTCAGGGGTAGAGTGGCTGGATGGTAACTGCAAGGTTGCCAGTTTGAACCCGGGCTCCCCCAGAGTTAGTGTCAAAGTGTCCTTGAGCAAGACACTGAACCCCTAATTGCTCCTGATGTGCTGGTTGATGCCTTGCATGGTTTCCGCCGCCATTGGTGTATGAATGTGTGTGTGAATGGGTGAATGTAATGCACAATCTATGTAAAGCGCCTTGGATAAAGGCGCTATATAAATGCCTACAGAGAAGCTGGGGTCCTGAGAGGCTTCCCATCCTGGAGAATAGACTTTCACCAACACAAAACAGGCTTTGTTTTGCAGAGTAGTTTTGTTAATTTTGGGTAAAGTTGGACCCCTTGCACGGAAGTGGAATTTTTTCCTGAGTCTTTCCTGGCAGGGTATTAGTGAGAACTCGCTAACGCACTGGACCAATATTTGGTCGGGACCACCTGGAACAACCCCAAGGACCACTGGTGGTCCACGGACCACTGGTTGAAAACCACTGTCACCATCACCATCATCTTCATTATTCATCATCATCATGATAAAAGGCACAGTTCACTTCACAGTTCACACAAGTGTGACTTTTATCCACTTAGGGGTGCTATTTTAACATGTACCTGTATAGGCCTACCTTTACATATACAAGCATAAGCTGAAAGCTATATTACAGTAAATGTTTGCAGTTATGTTTGCATGTGTGGAATTGTAACAGCTGAAATCAACACTAGTGTTTTTTCGTGGTTACAACGAGTCGAGTCACTGCCAGCTGAGCTTACGTCAATGAGGAATCTTAGGAATGCAATGTGTTGACAGCTGGGCGTGACGTATATCAGCAGCGACATTGCTTCCATACCCTTGTAGTTTCAAGGCTTTTGCGGCCACATTAATTCCATTTTCTCCAGAAACTGGCTGTATCAAATATGAATGGACATCATTAACGACAGCCACGCCCCTGACAGAAATGCCGGGATGATCGGTTTATTTTTAACACAGTTCTTATATGAAGCGACCTAAAATGGTCGATGGGGATTTCAATGCAAAGAACGCACCCAGGGTGCCGGCCCTATAGAGCGTCGCAGTCCCGCCTCCTACCCTGGACCAGGAAATGAAACCCAATGCATTATTCTCATAGACATTTCTTAAAGTATTTATTTAAAGACGGTTACGCCGCGGACAAAGCCAACTCGAGTCGTGACAACTCATGACAACACAAACAATATTTTGGACCAAACAAATAATTACAAAGAAGAAAAACAACAAAAAAAGTGTTGTAACCTGCCGTTTTTTTCTTCTTTCTAATTATTTGTTTGGTCCAAAATATTGTTTGTGTTGTCATGAGTTGTCACGACTCGAGTTGGCTTTGTCCGTGGCGTAACCGTCTTTAAATAAATACTTTAAGAAATGTCTATGAGAATAATGCATTGGGTTTCATTTCCTGGTCCAGGGTAGGAGGCGGGACTGCGACGCTCTATTCCGGCGACTGTACTGTCACTGTACTGTACTGGCACACCTGAAATCACCATAGTTAATATGTGCGTGTGTGTTTGTGTGTGTGTTAGGTTGCGCACAGGTGGTGAAAAACAACCATGCTGTTTTCGTGCTCAGACAGACATAACCAGGCAGCCAGCCAGCTACCCACACACATAGTCACTTAAGGAAGTGGTTTGCACCACTTAAAAATACATGAACCTGTGGATTGGAGCCCTCTACTGAAAGTGACGTCAGACTTCGGTGCTCTATAGTATAGCTATAGCTTATACTATAGCTATAGTATAGCTATAGCTATAGCTATAGAGAGTATGCGCATGCTTAAAGTGAATGGCACATCGAGTGGCAAATCGAGTGGCAAAGCAACATGCAAAGTGAGTTTAACATTGTTTAACGTTGTTTAATGCAATCAGATAGGACTTTTCTGTGTGGATGTATGGGCTGTCAAGGCCAGAAAGTAGTTTTTTGCCACTCAGTAGGCCTTCCTGCATAGCTTCCTGGTTTAATGATGATGTCACGCGCATACCCTCTATAGCTATAGGCTATAGAGCGTCACAGTCCCGCCTCCTACCCTGGACCAGGAAATGAAACCCAATGCATTTTCCTCATAGACATTTCTTAAAATATTTATTTAAAGACGGTTACCCGCGGACAAAGCCAACTCGAGTCGTGACAACTCATGACAACACAAACAATATTTTGGACCAAACAAATAATTAGAAAGAAGAAAAAAACGGCAGGTTACAACACTTTTTTTGTTGTTTTTCTTCTTTGTAATTATTTGTTTGGTCCAAAATATTGTTTGTGTTGTCATGAGTTGTCACGACTCGAGTTGGCTTTGTCCGCGGCGTAACCGTCTTTAAATAAATACTTTAAGAAATGTCTATGGGAAAAATGCATTGGGTTTCATTTCCTGGTCCAGGGTAGGAGGCGGGACTGCGACGCTCTATAGTATAGCTATATAGCTATAGCTATAGCTATAGCTATACTCTCTCTCTCGAAGAGAGAAGAACAGAGCCTTTAAGGAGGGGAACCTTGTAGAATTACGCAATTTGCAAAATGAAATTAAAAGAGAAGTCAGGGCTGGTAAAATGAAGTACAAAAACTAAATTGAAGCTCAACTCAAATCAAACAACCTGGGCTCTGCCTGGGCAGGGATGAAAACAATTACGGGGGTGAAAGAGGGAGAAAGGAAAAAGGTTGAGCTGCCCAACTTTACCTCTGATCATCATTTGGCTCAGAGCCTCAATGAATTTTATACTAGATTCGATGTCCATGACTTCAGCAATAACCATTGTGTGTTAAGGAACAGTCTGCAGTCAGCCCCCCCTTTAAAACCCTTTTTTGATGAACAGAGTGTTATCAAGTCCTTTAAAGGCTGTAGGCCTGGGAAAAGTCCCGGCCCAGACAATATTGGGGGTCACCTGATAAAGACCTGCGCTGAACAACTAGGCCCTATCTTTTATTATATATTTAATCTATCTCTTTTCCAGCAGAAGGTGCCATCCCTCTGGAAACAGTCCACTATAGTTCCGGTGGCCAAGAGCAATAAGCCCCAAACGCTCAATGACTTCAGACCTGTTGCTCTAACTTCCTTGATCATGAAACAATTTGAAAAACTAATCAAGTCCGAGCTCGTGGCAAAAACTGAGCGCCTACTGGACCCCCTCCAGTCTGCGTATAGGGCTGGAAGGGGTGTTCAAGATGCACTTGCCACCTTACTTAACCTCTTGCACAAACACCTTGAAGGTAGTAAAACCCATGCCAGGCTGCTCTTTATTGATTTTTCCTCAGCATTCAATACCATACAGCCCCATGTCTTGGTTGATAAACTGGTTAACTCATTTGGTATAGATCCTTGTCTGGCGGGCTGGATTCTTGACTTCTTAACTAACAGATCTCAACGTGTAAGGGTTAACGAGATACTGTCTAGCTTCCTGACATCTTCTACCGGCTCGCCCCAGGGTTGTGTTTTATCTGCCTTTCTTTACATTCTTTATACCAACGATTGTGTTAGCCATTTCCACAACAGATTCATCATTAAGTACGCTGACGACTCGGTCATCGTCAGCCTGCTTGATAACGATGAGAACTGTCACGGGCAAGTGGTAGACGACTTTCTATCCTGGTGTGACAATGCTTTCTTGCAGCTTAATGTCTCTAAAACAAAAGAGCTATGCATAGATTTTAGACGTTCCCCACAATCCCCCCAGAAGAGTGTTGTCAATGGACAGACTGTAGATATTGTACCCAGTTACAAATATCTAGGCACAACTATTGACGACAAGCTGAAATTTGACCTAAATACTGATGTAATGTATAAAAAAGGTCAACAACGCTTGTACTGTCTAAGGAAATTGGCTAAGTTCAATGTCGACAAGACTCTGATGAAACTGTTCTACAGTGCCTACATCGAGTCCGTCATTTCTTTCTCGATTATCTGTTGGTATGGTAATCTCTGCATCAGCGACAAGAACTCCCTAGGGAAAATTGTAAAAGTTGCCTCTAAAATAATCGGTTCACAAATGAACAGCCTAGATCAGATATTTAAGAAACAGGTGCTTAACAAAGCCCTGTGTATCCGATCTGATGCTGCTCACCCTCTACATGGAGAGTACATCCTTCTCCCATCCGGCCTTCGCTTGCGAGCCCCTTGTGCCACAAAAAATAGGCACAAACATTCCTTTGTCCCTGTCTCTATCTTCACACTAAATGCTGCTGTGGGTAGATCTAGGAGATAACTTATGATAAGCACTTTTACGTACTTACCTTCATACTTTTTACTTACTTTATTTGTCTCGTGCCTAATGCCTATGCACTCGCACTTTTATGACTATGGCATAGCACTTTAACGCCTGCACTTTATTGGTTATGTGCACCTTTGTACTTTGGTATGATCTGCTATGTGAACTGTTGTTTATGTGTACTTGTCTCATTGTTTAATGTACGTCTATGCTGCAACCCAATTTGCCCTTCGGGGACACTAAATAAACTTGAACCTTGAACCTTGAACCTTGAACCTTCTCTCTCTCTCTCTCTCTCTCTCTCTCTCTCTCTCTCTACCAGGATGTAGAAACCAGTCATCACCAGAGCCGTTTGTGTCTGACACACACTTTACATAATGAGCACACTGCCGCACGCATGCACGCACGCACGCACGCACGCACGCACGCACGCACACACACACGCACGCACACACCCGCACACACACACTGTTCCTGTCGCAGCAGGAAAGACATATGTCAGACATGTGTACAATGCCTGCTGTGAAAGAATATATATTCAAAGATTTGCACACATTTTCACGATTTGCAGCACTATGAGCTTGCATATCTGCTATTTTTCCAATAGCTAAAGTTGAAAGTAATGGTTAAAGTGGTTAAAAGTTAAGGTGACACAGACGCGTTCCAGGTCTGGGTTAAAGACTCAAGGTGACCATGCAAGCCTTCAGGTGTTTTGCCCCCAAGCCTTATATGGAACAAGCTCCTATTTGACAATTGTTTAAATCTGTTGAACACTCACCTGTTCAGACAGGCTTTTCCATAGTTGTACAATGTATTGTGATTGCAGCTCTGAGTTGTGCCGTGTAGGCCTATTGTCATTTGCTGGTCGATTGGCTAAATTATTGGCATGTTTTTGTGTTTTCTTTTGACTGTCACTGCATGTCTGTGAATGGCAGTGGTGGAAGAAGTAGGTTACACAGAAGAGTATTGACACCAAAATATACTGTAGTTACAACAGTAAGTAAAAGTATGTCTACTTAAATGTTTCCAAATCTGTCGAAGATAGCAGATGATGCAGATCTGATAGATCTGCTATTTTCTTAAAGCCAACAGCTAAGTTTAAAATAGGGCTTAATCAGTGGCATGCACAGACATTTAGAGGGGCAGGTGCTCAAGTGAAAAAAGGGCACCTTGTGCAGCGTGTGGAACTGGCCGGTTGCTTTAATAGTGTGAGATTTAGAGATTTTGGGGCATAAATAATATATTAGAAGCTTTTTTTTATCAAGAATTGATCAATGTCACCATGGTCCACATACTGTACACTGTAAAAAAAAAGTATATATATTTTGTTTTTCAAAAGGGCACATTGCTGTCCAGAGGGCAAGGGAAGGGGGTGTTCTAGCACCCCCTAGTGTCTATCTGTGCACGCCACTGGGCTTAATGTATGTTTTGTAAAATAATTATAATTAAAAAAGTAACTAAGGTTTTCAAAATGAATGCAGTGGCGTAAAAGCACAATATTTGCCTCGGAAATGTAATGGAGTAGAAGTAAAAGAACTGAAAATACATCCGAATTGTTCTCAAGTGCATGTACTTGTCACCAGCATGGTGAAATGTGCTCTACGAATGCATTTGTTACTCTTTTCTGCAAGCGTTCTTTTCAGTGGTGGAAAAAGTAGGCCTACTCACATTCTTCCTGAAGTCCTGACATCACTCGCACGTCCCCTCGATTCCCCTGGTTCACGGACGTAATTTCTCTATGGAGAATAACATGGGGTCATCTTAAAATCTTTTTTAAGCATTGTGGTCCAAAAATAAACAATGTGTCTCGGCGTTATTGTCAGGGAGGTGTCTCTGTATCGTTTGCGACAGTCAGTCACTAATATATGATATAGTCTGTTTCTAGCGAAAATGTAACTAAATTCAGTAGCAGTAACAATAGTGTTTTCTCTCAGTCAGTTGATTCTTAATATCCATATATGAGTGAAACGGCCTGGATGACATGTTTATTTTTCAAACAGTTCTTATATGAGGCAATCTAAAATCCCCCTATAGGGATTACAATGCAAATAAAAAGTACATGAACCCGTGTATTTGCGCCCTCTACCGATATTGACGTCATACTTCGGTGCTCTATTAGCAATATGTCAAAATTTGAATGACCTTTTTTTCTTTTCTTTTTTGGTATTCAGACAGCTAGCAATGAGTAGAACGCTCCCAAAAAGAATTTAGTCTCTGACACATCTAGGGGCCACAATCTGCATTCAAAGATGTTCCTAGAAGCTTTGTCATTGTTAAAAAAAAAAAATTTTAAACGGTCGCAATGACTAACCAATCAGGAAGTAGACAGGCAAATCGACCAATGACAAAGCTTCTAGGAAAATATTTGAATGCAGATTGTGGCCCCTATAGATGTGTCACAGAGACTACATTTTTTTAGAGCGTTTTACTCATTGCTCGCGAGCCCTCCACACCCTGGATGGATCCTTGACTGCTGGAACAACCAATGGTCCAAATCCACGTTGCATCCATGTTGAGGAAGTTTATCAACTCTCCTTCAACCAACCCTCCTGGGTGCGACTTGCCACGGAATGCCTGGATCAACCTCAACAGACTTCGCTCTGGAGTAGCTAAGACCGAACTCTACCTGCACATGATTGGAGTGTCTGCCACTGATCTCTGCGAATGCGGAAAACCAAAGACTGTTGAACACATCATCGATGAATGCCCAATCTTCAAGTCACCACATGGAGTCAGCGGCCTAATTGAACTGGACGATGATACCACTTCTTGGCTGATGTCCAAATTGCCTGTGTAGCCCTACACGAACGAACGACTCATTGCTGAACACCAAAAGAAATGTACTTAAAGTATAGCAAAAGTAAAAGTACTCATTATGCAGAATGTATACGTATGTATACAAATCTTTTGCAAATAGCTCACAATGCATCGCATTGTGACACATTGTTTTGTAATAATCCACAAAGTAACTAGTAAAGTATGCAATATTTGCCTCTGATATGTAGTGGAGTAGAAGTACTGAAAGTCAAAATACCTCAAAACAAAAACAAAAAGTACAGTACTTGAGTATACTTAGTGTCTTTACACCACTGCTTTTCCTGCATGTGTTCTTTTTGGACAGGCAGGTCCCGACAGTCTGTCCGGTTCCTAGCAGAGTCCTGGGGCTATTCGCCGCTGCCCCCTCCCACATTCCAAAACGCCTACAAACACCAACCAGCTCCTATGTAAAGTTCAGTGTAAGAAACCTACATACATGTTCCACGCATGTGACATGATGAAAGACAGTTTAAACTTTAGGGTTTACACAGACATGTGGAGAAAGCATGTCATGAATTGCTTAAAACTGTACATTTCGTAATTTCTCATTTTGCATCGTTGTCTGTTGTTGTTGGTATCGAGTAGATGACAGACAGACAGACACAGGGACGAAAACAATTTATCCAGCCTTGCGCTTGACCTAGCAGAGATAATAACACGCTAACTAGTATAAAAATAACTAAAAAATGTGAATACAGTATCTCCATAACTCAACTACTATCACCATAAGTACCATAAGTGACAAGAACGCATAAAGGAGACATGATTGCTAGGAGGTGAGCTGGAGTCTGAAGAGGTGAGTGCTAGGGGGTTAGGTGGAGTCTGAAGAGGTGAGTGCTAGGGGGTTAGGTGGAGTCTGAAGAGGTGAGTGCTAGGAGTACGGGGTTATAGGTGGAGTCTGAAAAGGTGTGTGCTATAGGAGTAGGGTGTTAGGTGGAGTCTGAAGAGGTGAGTGCTAGGGGGCTAGGTGGAGTCTGAAGAGGTGAGTGCTAGGGGGTGAGGTAGAGTCTGAAGAGGTGAGATTTTACACAGGTGAGAAAAATGGGGAGAGGAAGAGTGAGTCTGCAGTTCTGACTACAATATTATATTCCACAGTTTGGAAGCCAGGAGAGAGAAGAGTCTAGGAGCTTCATCCAGGGGTTTCAGAGAATGGAGAAGAGTTTGTGTGGAGTGTTGTCCAGGGTAT
Organism: Electrona antarctica; assembly: GCF_951216825.1. NCBI lineage: Eukaryota > Metazoa > Chordata > Actinopteri > Myctophiformes > Myctophidae > Electrona > Electrona antarctica. Next base: position 24,664,588 of record NC_136800.1, on the reverse strand, counting down.
TTTAGGGAAGAGATAAGAGTGTAGGACGTGTGGAGCATTGTCCAGGGTGTTCTATAGGGAAGAGAGAAGAGTCTAGGACGTGTGGGGCATTGCCCAGGGTGTTTTAGGGAAGGAGAAAGAGTACAGTAGGTCGAATGAAGCATTATGGGTGTTAAGCATTATGGGAAGGCTCAGACAGGACTCCTGTATTAGATGATCTAAGTGAGTGATAGGGGATGTATAGGGTTGCAAAAGGTCTTGAAGGTACGAGGGTGCCTTCCCTTCGGTCGCTTTGCAGGCTGACACCACATAATGTTGCGACTTGCGTAATGTGTATAACGGAACACCAGGTTCCATTTGCCCTATATTGCACAGGTCTTATCTATAAGGGATAAACGTGTGGCATCTTTCCATGGGGGCGGTGTTGCCGCTTAGAGCATAAACAAACTAAACAAAGGACCCATGCTTATATAGGTGACAGTCACACACATCTGTGACTGCACACACCTGCTCAGGTGTGTGCGCTACCCACACGTTTAGCTGTGTTGCTCATTCCACAATTGCACGGTCCTACAAGTTATACCTTGTTGTAAAGGTGACTTATCAACTATGCCTGAAGAAGGCCGAAAGGCCGAAACGTTGCTACGACTCTTATCAAAATAAACCTCTTGAACCAGCAAGTGGCGGAGTGCGGTTCTCTCCTCCTTCTTGAAGACTTATCAACTATAACAAATATATACTGTATATATCGGGGTCCTCCTTTGCACACAAAAGTTTGAGAAGCACTGGTCTAGCGCTGGTGATGAGCAGGTTGGGACAGACAGAGAGTAATTACAGAGGGCTAAAGGACTGCAGCTACAGGCTGCTAGATGACATTCTGACAGTCAAGAGCAGGAATGTTGCCTCAGGGCAGGGCAACACATCTTTAACAAACCTCCAAATCTCTGCTTCACTTCTGACCGGCTCATCTCTGAGCTCTGTTTTGAAATGGTAAACATCGTTTGCTAAATGACGACAAAAAGCATAACGTTGCCGGCGGAAATAAATCTCCTATCCCCATATTCTAATTTCTATCGGCTAATTTCAAATGGCCAAAATTAAGTGGTTAATGTATGTTTTGTAATAATAATCAAAATCTACAAAGTAACTATTAACTAAAGATTTCAAATAATTGTAGTGGAGTAAAAGTACAATAATTGCCTCTGAGATATAGAAGTGTATATAGAAGTGTCTATTTGTACGTCTCTAAATGTTTTGATGAATTGAACATGGTGGACCCTGTTGTAAACAAGTGTAATGCTTAATTGGGTCGTCCACTCACAGTTAACAGCCTTTGTATTGAGTTTGTGCTAGAAATGTACTGTAATTCTGCAAACTGTTAATAAAATTTTCAATCAATCAATCAATCAATCAATCAGATGTAGTGGAGTAGAAGTAAAAGCATTGGAAATTGTAAATGCTCACGTAAAGTGAAGATATCTCTGTACAGATACCTCTGTACTGTACTTGAGTAAATGTACTTAGTTATACTTTCCACCACTGCACACATGAATGAAGTGTGTAGGAATCATGCTGTACACATGTGTGTACAAATGAACAAGCCTTTATCACAAGAACAATAGAACATATACAGTAGTTGAAAACCTAAGACATGCATGTTACTAGCAGTGGTTACTATTAGTAATTAATAGTTATCATTAAGTCAGTAATTGGTGCAATCAATAGATGTCAGCCAGGGGGAGGGGCTTCATGGGTGGAGCCCTGTCCCATGATTGGGTGGACGGATGGTGTCCTGTCATTGGTGGAGGGAGCGTAAAACCTTTAGAATTTGACAGGATTCGTTCTTTTCTACCCGGACCAGGACCAGTACGCACCTCACACACCTGTAGACGGTAAGATCATTATAAACATCGTTGCTGTCACGTGGAATTATTGTGGCATTCTTGTGGGATTAATTTACAAAATTTAATTTATTTACAAAAATATATAATAAATAAAAAATAAAACACACTCAACACACACTCATTCACACATTTAATGGCCAAACTGGAATACAAAATACAGACTTTTTTTTATCCCTTAAAAAAATAAATAAAATAAAAATGTTACCTGTACATTAAGGAAAAGGAAAGGGGGGATCATGTTTTTAGTCCTGGGTGAAATTCAGTTTTCGTGATGGGTGCTCGCCGGGTCGGGTGGGGAGTGGTTAGAGGGTTAAAGGCCTTGCTCAGGCATGGAGTCTCTACTGGGACTCTATAGCAGGCCTCTCTCTCTCTCTCTCTCTCTCTCTCTCTCTCTCTCTCTCTCTCTGCGTTCATGTCTGACCGCCTAAACCACGCTACTGTCCTGAGGCAAAGCTGTTATGTAAACATTATGTAACATTGCATAAAGTACTTAATTTGTCATCAGCTAAGATCATTATTTTTGTAATAAAACACATTCAAAATAATAATAATTATCATAATTAATCATAATATTGATTGACACTCACTCACGCACGCACGCACACACACACACACACACACACACACACACACACACACACACACACACACACACACACACACACACACACACACACCAAACATGAGACAAATAGGCTCTATGCACAGCAGCCATATTGGAAAGAAATTGGGCATCTTCCTTACTTCCTTCACGTGTGTTACCAATGATACTAATGAAGGCTCTAGTAGTCTGTTCCTCAGGAAGGGGCCTGATGTCTTTCCAATACAGCTGCTGTGCATAATAACCTATATAAATAGATGAGTTTGAATATGATTCAAAGCCAATGAAATTATAGTGAGTCTTCAGTAAAGATGTTACAACCTGGATGGACTGAGCACTTCTACTGGGGAGGGGCGGGGCAGACTGTTCCAGAGCCTCAGGGCTGCTGCTACAGCAAAGAAACGGTTAACCCCTGTGGTGGTCTTTTTTTAACTGAAGTATCAATACTGCAATATAGAAACACCCAGTAAAATGTCTGACCAGAATTTACTCAGGTCAAAGTACCAAAAATAGGCCTACTCATCAGGCAGAAGTGGTTATGTAATAATACCCATAATTGAAGTAACTAGTAGCCTACGTTTTCAAATAATTGAAGTGAAGTAAAAGTACCGTACAATATTTGAGATTTAGTGGAGTAGAAGTGAAAGTATACAAAACAAATTAAATACTTAAGTAAAGTAAAAGTACCTCACTTAGTTACTGCTGCTTGGTCCGTGTATTTTTCGGCCATTTGAATTCTAATTTCATATTTGACAAACAGTATTCAGAATACGGTAAATGGCCAAAAAAAATACACGGACCCTGCTTGGTCTGGTTTTGTGAACAACCAGGAGCAGCCTGTCAGCAAGCAATGTTTGCAGTGCACCGTGGGTAATGCTGTTCATGTGTTTGCAGTGCACTGTGGGAAATATTGTTCATGTGTTTGCAGTGCACCATGGGTAATGCTGTTCATGTGTTTGCAGTGCACTGTGGGTAATGTTGTCCTTGTGTTTGTAGTGTACTGTGGGTAATGTTGTCTATGTGTTTGCAGTGCACCGTGGGTAATGTTGTCCATGTGTTTGCAGTGTGCACCGTGGGTAATGTTGTCCCTGTGTTTGCAGTGCACCATGGGTAATGTTGTCCATGTGTTTGCAGTGCACCGTGGATAATGTTGTTCATGTGTTTGCAGTGCACCGTGGGTAATGTTGTCCATGTATTTGCAGTGCACCGTGGGTAATGTTGTTCATGTATTCGCAGTGCAGCATGGGTAATGTTGTCCATGTGTTTGCAGTGCACCATGGGTAATGTTGTCCATGTATTTGCAGTGCACCATGGGTAATGTTGTCCATGTGTTTGCAGTGCACCTTGGGTAATGTTGTTCATGTGTTTGCAGTGCACCATGGGTAATGTTGTCCATGTGTTTGCAGTGCACCATGGGTAATGTTGTCCATGTGTTTGCAGTGCACCATGGGTAATGTTGTTCATATGTGTTTGCAGTGCACCGTGGATAATGTTGTTCATGTGTTTGCAGTGCACCGTGGGTAATGTTGTCCATGTGTTTGCAGTGCACCATGGGTAATGTTGTCCATGTGTTTGCAGTGCACCATGGGTAATGTTGTTCATGTGTTTGCAGTGCACCGTGGGTAATGTTGTCCATGTATTTGCAGTGCACCGTGAGTCATGTTGTCCATGTGTTTGCAATGCACCGTGGGTAATGTTGTCCATGTGTTTGCAGTGCACCATGGGTAAAGAGGCAAAGTTTCACATCAACATCGTGGTCATCGGTCATGTGGACTCTGGTAAGTCCACGACCACCGGCCACCTCATCTACAAGATGGGAGGCATCGACAAGAGAACCATCGAGAAGTATGAGAAGGAGGCCCAGGAGGTGAGGACAGTTTTGAAAAAAAATATCAATTAAATCGATTGGACTGGTTCACACCTATTGGAACACCACTAGGTGTGTAGGGCTGATGAGGCTCGTTGTTGAACTTGACCTTTGACCTCAAGGTCAAAGGTCTCTGTTGAATACTCTGTTGAATTGCATCATACTATGTTATATTATGGATTTAACAGACAGACAGACAGACAGACAGACAGACAGACAGACAGACAGACAGACAGACAGACAGACAGACAGACAGTAACGACTTGATGTGTGAGTCCAGACCAAAGCTAAAAGTTTTGTGGAAGGCCCTCTGCTGCCACCTGTTGGTCTCACTCTGAACTGTTAAAAAATTATAAGAATAATAATATGATGTTCCGATACTGTATCGGTATCGGAAAAGTATCGTATCGGCCCTTATTTGTCATATCGGGTCATATCGGTATCGGCGAATATACCACCAGTCGAACCACCGATCCGATACAGGGGTAAGGGGTTGACACTATGGCAGGTAAATAAAGTGTTGGGGCATGTGGAGTTTGCTTTCGAGTTGCCCAAACTGCAAGTGCACATATATGAGTGAGGAGTCTGCTATAAACACAACATGAGATATATAGCTAGTTAGCTATAAACACAACACGAGATCACAACACTGGTATCGGTATTCGGTATCGCTATCGGCTAACACAGAAGTCGTGGTACCGGGATCGGATCGGGAATGAAAAAAGTGTATCAGGACATCCCTAATAATAATGTGTGTTGTTGCATGTTTGCAGTCGGGCAAAGGGTCGTTCAAGTACGCCTGGGTGATGGACAAGATGAAGGCGGAGAGGGAGCGAGGCATCACCATCGACATCGCCCTGTGGAAGTTTGAGACAGAGAAGTACTATGTCACCGTCATCGACGCTCCCGGACACAGAGACTTCATCAAGAACATGATCACCGGGACATCGCAGGTACACGTGATGATGGTACACGGGCGAATCCGCCCGTGCCCTTTTACCCGTCCAGACCACGAATGCGACATTTGAATGCAAATGCGCCTCTTTCTATGCCATACCCAAAGGCAACATTCAGAAGAATGATCCTGAACTTGATCTCAGCATTTTTTGATGAATTGAAATCAATTTAATAAAATCGTGATGCAAACAGCAGAGTAAAAAAGAGAAGAAAATGCAGGATCAATTGATGAAAAAAGAGTTTTCAGGAATTTGCTACTGTATTAACAACCATTGACGTGTTTAACGTGATGTGTCCTGTCCTTATGTCTATTCCAGCCGTTGGCGTGATTGATGTGATTTTGGGGTTTTCATTGATTCAGAATGGTCTCGCTAATATCTACCAACGTAGATTCCCTGTCGCTAGGCAACGTTCTCTTCCGCTGTGGTCCGTCCATGAAATGTTTTCCCGCCATCCACTTCCAAAAGAAGTGCGATCTTTGGCCGCGTTTTTTCTCGGAATTGAGGCTCAGATTGAGGTGATTGAACAGAACGTCGATGTTAGGGGCTCAATACAAATTTGTCGCTACCTCGTGGTTACAATATTAACGCTTCTGATGACTTTGAAAGTTACGATGGTCACATTAGCCGATTTCGCTTCCGTTTTTGTGGGAAGCAAATTTTGGGGTCTTCAAAATAAAATACCTCTTAAATACGGCCGGCAGTGAGTGGCATACAGAATGAATCGCACGTGACATGAAACACAGTTGTAAAGAAATTTGGATTACTTTGGATTTGTGTAAGAGAAATATTTTAACCTAGTGAACCTAGTATCGTGATTTGAATTGTATCATGAGTTGAGTGAAGCGTTACATGGCTAGAAGGGACATGTTATTCTTATAAATGTTATTTCCAGGCTGACTGTGCGGTGATGGTCGTGGCAGTATAGGGACATATATTATTATTATGATATGTTATTCCAGGCTGACTGTGCAGTGCTGGTGGTGGCAGCCGGGACAGGGGAGTTCGAGGCCGGTATCTCCAGCAACGGTCAGACCCGTGAGCACGCCCTGCTGGCCTTCACGCTGGGCGTCAAGCAGCTGGTCATCGCGGTCAACAAGATGGACACCACAGAGCCGCCCTACAGCGGAGATCGCTTCGCCGAGATCTCCAGAGAGGTCGGCAGCTACATCAAGAAGGTGGGCTACAACGCCAAGGCTGTGGCCATAGTCCCCATCAGCGGATTCCAAGGAGACAACATGGTGGAGCCCAGCGACAAGGTGAGCACACCACACTCATTCTGTGTGTAAAACTAATACTCATGACACTCCATTATAGACTGGATTAGAGATTCTCAACCGGTGGTATGATTTTAATGAAGTGATGAAGTGTAATTAAGGACTTTTAAGACCTTTTTAATACCTAATAAATAAATAAAAGATAAGAAATGGGGAAAAGGCCATTACTGCATCAAAAGTAATCAACAAAATATACTAAAAAAGCAACCTTTGCTTTTAATTTCCTGGTCTCTTGCGGCAATAGTTGAGTCTTTTTTCACTTTCTCACCGCCGTTTGGTGCCCCACCCACCAGTTTGGTGCCCTGTTCTGCAGCACCTAAAGCCCTTCCATCTGTGAGTCCCTGGGACAATGATAATGAATATAGTTGTATAGCGCTTTTCAAAACATGGTTACAAAGTGCTGTACAATGTACATGACAAGGTAGAAGAGCAGCATGATAATAGGTTCACAGGCAGACTGTTCCACATAAGGTACAGTTGCACGATAAGGAAAATATGTTTTATGCTCCCCCCTATTTATTTATTTGTATTATTTATTTATTTATTTGTTTGTTTGTTTGTTTGTTTGTTTGTTTGTTTGTTTGTTTGTTTGTTACGGCTTTCCATATAACATCCTGCCACATGGTGGCACTGTAGCCAAAGATTCAAATTTTGAACATTTTAAATGGTCACAAATTATGAAGATTTATCATGACTTTAGCATTGTTTATAATAATAATAATAATAATATCTGGGACTTATATAGCGCTTTTCATGACACTCAAAGACGATTTACATGTGTTGGGGCCAGGGGGGGAACAAGAAAAAGGACAACTTTATTAGAAAAAACAATTATAAGAATAAAACCAATAAAACAGTGCATATAACATGTTTTAAAAACATATCATTTATCAGGTGTGGTTGTATATTACATTATTACGACATGTATTGGACTGCTGTTATTGCTATTATGTTATATTATGTTGATGGTGGAGTGGTAGTGTGGTGGAGTATTGTGATTAACATGTTATTGTAGCCTATCATTTTTAAATTCAAGCACCGCTGTGTGTGTGTCTGTAGTCCACTTCCCTAGCATAGAGCAAGACAGCTGCTCGCCTAGAGCGCCTCCTCACAACTCCACAACGCACAAACAGACTCAGGGAACCTAGCGCCGCGCAGCCCTGTCCTCCAACCTCAATCTGCCCCGCATTGCACACGCCAAACATTCTAACATTCATCTTAATTAAATGAATTTGCGTCAAAAAAATCATCTCCCCGCAAATCACGTGTCTCCAGTGTCACCAGTGAAATGCATTTTGGGACAGACACTGATTAATACTGGGACACAGTTTCCCGCGCAACATTCCACCTCCCCTTTTCCATACCGCCCAAGGGGCCAGTGAGGCACTCCAACGGTGAAGCACTGGGCCCTAGTGGTAAGAGGAGGGACTACAGGCGGACCCGTGGATTCATGACCGGGAAACCCCGTGCAGCTGGGCTTTAACATTGAGCGCTCGGTTGCACTTTTGCCAACCAAAATTTGGTTGGCAAATGCGGAAGTAGATGTTTTGAGACGGTCCTTCCGGGTGCTTCAAAACGCCACTGAGCAACTTCCACTGACATGAATAGCGGAGGGGGCGGAGCTTCGCGCCACCTGAAAGCCAGCTCTTGACAGTTGGACGGGGCATGTTCACGTGAACACACGCGCTGTTTCGACACAAATGCTTATCTGTCGGCGACTCGGGGTGGCCAAATGGAGACGTTTTCTTAACCGCCTACCGTTAGCACGCAACAACAACAAGGTTTAACTCCACCCGGACGGGGCATTGCCTTGGCAAAAGTTACAATACTGTGCACTTTTATATCTGTTGGATCATAAAATATGAATACTATAATCCGGGGAAGACAGATCCCGTGCCATCGGAAGTTCGGAACAACACAATGACAAAAATACATACAGACAGATGCAATGACCAACGCTGGCTCAGTAGCTCACGAACGACACATTCCGAAACACAAAACATCTCATTCTTAACCTGATTATATAAAGAACAAACTACAACTTGCTTTGTAGCCAAAAAAGCCAACCTCCGCGTTCACCGTTTAATAGCTTATATCAGACGGTGCAACAAAGTGCAACACCGAACGTGAAAATATTCAATAACTTCCATTTTTACATCACACATCAATGATGTACTTATGATTGTACTGCAGCATTTTCTTGCAAAAGAAACTAGCCTACTCATTAGCCTACTTTTGTGCCCAACCCAACTTCCCAAGACCATCTGTAAACAATTCCCCCCTATCAGTAATGTGATCTATTACATCACATTACCCACACTGAACATCATTTTCTGTTCATATATTCAGAACAGGACTAGTTATATTAACAGATGGAGTGGTATGGAGTGGGTGGAGTATTGTGATTAACATGTTATTGTATTATATTAACAGATGGAGTGGTACAGTGGGTGGAGTATTGTGATTAACATGTTATTGTATTATATAAACAGATGCAGTGGTACACTGGGTGGAATATAGAGCGTCAAGACGGTAAAACATCGGGTAAAACTCTGGTTCAGGCCCTGGACGCCATTTTGCCTCCAAAGAGACCCACTACCCTGCCTCTACGGCTCCCCCTGCAAGACGTCTACAAGATAGGAGGTATGCTTTGAACTTTGAACACTACACTGTCATCATAGGAGACACCAGGGGCCATCATTGTTATGTTGGCTTGTGGTGGACATTTTTGTCAAAATTTAATTTTTGCCACAGAAATACCAAATGAGTGTTACCAGAAACACAAAAAGAGCTAGCCCTGAATTATCATAACAGGTCTGTAACTATACACATGGAACCCTGGAATGGACCCTGTGGGTCCATTTGGTTCCATTTGTTACACTCTCAGAATTATGGAGGTCCTTGGAAATACAATGTTTGAGAACCACTAGTACTACTGGACTCCTAACATGCCATATTGTTGTAATAAATCAGGGTTATACATATTTTGAAATTAAATGAAATATTTTGATTTAAGACAATCTGGAGAATTGACATTAGGTAATTGGGTATTATGATCAAAATAAGAAAATTATAATGGTGCATAAAATATATATATATAAAAAAAGCCACAGCCGTGTACGGACATATTGATGGGAGATACACTTTGAACTTTGAACTCAGTACTGTTATAGGAGGTTAGGTACATTTTGAACGTTGAACTGATGACTGAACCTCCAGAATGGCATGCTAGTAGTTAACGTAAATACTGATGTGTTTCTGTAATCGTTTGATCCACTTCACGGCTGATTGGCCCATGAGTTTGACCATTTCCCTATCGGCCAGCTTTGCCTGTTTCCACCTCTCACTGCGGTGACGTTATAGCTATAGGGTTGGATTTTGAGAGGCAGGTTGTGTCATGATTTGAGTCTCCCGCTGTCTGTATTTCCACTTCGGCCACTCCCTCATCCCATTCCACACTTCAGTCCCAGTTACACACCTGGTTCCACTCTCATCAGCCCAGCCCATTACAAACCTGTGAACACTACTGCAATCAACCCACCACCTATAAGACTGGACTCATTGCACACACACCTTGTCGGATCATACTTTCATGTCATGTTGTTGTACCTGGGATCTCTTGCCTTGTTCTTGGACTATGCATTTTGCCTCCAACGAGACCCACTACCCTGCCTCTACGGCTCCCCCTGCAAGACATCTACAAGATAGGAGGTATGCTTTGAACTTTGAACACTACACTGTCATAGGAGACACCAGGGGCCATCATTGTTATGTTGGCTTGTGGTGGACATTTTTGTCAATTTATTTTTTGCCACAGAAATACAAAATGAGTGTTACCAGAAACACAAAAAGAGCTAGCCCTGAATTATCATAACAGGTCTGTAACTATACACATGGAACCCTGGAATGGACCCTGTGGGTCCATTTGGTTCCATTTGTTACACTCTCAGAATTATGGAGGTCCTTGGAAATACAATGTTTGAGAACCACTAGTACTACTGGACTCCTAACATGCCATAGTGTTGTAATAAATCAGGGTTATACATATTTTGAAATTAAATGAAATATTTTGATTTAAGACAATCTGGAGAATTGACATTAGGTAATTGGGTATTATGATCAAAATAAGAAAATTATAATGGTGCATAAAATATATATAAAAAAAGCCACAGCCGTGTACGGACATATTGATGGGAGATACACTTTGAACTTTGAACTCAGTACTGTTATAGGAGGTTAGGTACATTTTGAACGTTGAACTGATGACTGAACCTCCAGAATGGCATGCTAGTAGTTAACGTAAATACTGATGTGTTTCTGTAATCGTTTGATCCACTTCACGGCTGATTGGCCCATGAGTTTGACCATTTCCCTATCGGCCAGCTTTGCCTGTTTCCACCTCTCACTGCGGTGACGTTATAGCTATAGGGTTGGATTTTGAGAGGCAGGTTGTGTCATGATTTGAGTCTCCCGCTGTCTGTATTTCCACTTCGGCCACTCCCTCATCCCATTCCACACTTCAGTCCCAGTTACACACCTGGTTCCACTCTCATCAGCCCAGCCCATTACAAACCTGTGAACACTACTGCAATCAACCCACCACCTATAAGACTGGACTCATTGCACACACACCTTGTCGGATCATACTTTCATGTCATGTTGTTGTACCTGGGATCTCTTGCCTTGTTCCTTGTTCTTGGACTATGCTTTGAAGCTTCTGGTAATTTGCTTGTACCTCTTTGTTTTTGCATTTTTTGGACTGCTTAGTTTTTGCCATTTACTAGTTTATGTTTTGCCTTTTTTCTGCATTATTCAATAAATGCTTTGATTACACTCTGCCTTGCTGGTCGTGACTCTGCACTTGGGTTCAATACTTTTTGCCACCGTGACAGGTTGTGTATGTTCTGCTTTATGCAGTGTTGATTTTGACAGCACATTTGTATTTGCTTTAGTCATAGTTTTTGAATGAAATTTCATTTAGTTTTAGTCATATTTTAGTCATCTGAAAAGTTGTACGGGCCATCATTGTTATGTTTGCTTGTGGTGGACATTTTTGTCAAAATTTCATTTTTGCCACAGAAATACAAAATGAGTGTTACCAGAAACACAAAAAGAGCTAGCCCTGAATTATCATAACAGGTCTGTAACTATACACATGGAACCCTGGAATGGACCCTGTGGGTCCATTTGGTTCCATTTGTTACTCTCAGAATTATGGAGGTCCTTGGAAATACAATCTTTGAGAACCACTAGTACTACTAACATGCCATAGTGTTGTAATAAATCCAGTCCACTAAAAATCACAAGACTTGTGACAAATGTATTTAGGCGGGCCTTGATGGCGTTTACACTTGGTTGCACGGTTGCAATTGAATCACTTGGGTCGACATGCGCCACCATGTGCCGACAGGACATATCACACCCCTGCGACGAACGCTAAAACCGTTTTGTTATATTTCGAACCATTGGAGTGGTTTGGGCTTAATGTCGAGTTTCTTTAGAAAAATAATAATTTCTGCATTATTCTAGGGATTGGCACTGTGCCCGTGGGCAGGGTGGAGACGGGCATCCTGAAGCCGGGCACCATCGTGACGTTCGCCCCGCAGATGCTGACCACGGAGGTGAAGTCGGTGGAGATGCACCACGAGGCCCTCACCGAGGCGCTGCCCGGAGACAATGTGGGCTTCAACATCAAGAACGTCTCCGTCAAGGATATCCGGCGCGGGAACGTGGTTGGAGACTCCAAGAACGACCCGCCCCGAGGAGCCAGGTCCTTCATCGCCCAGGTTGGTTGGTTGGTTGGCAGCCAGTGGTGGGAAAAAGTACTCAAAGTGTTTTACTTAAGTAAAAAGTATCAACACTGCTGCAATACTCTGTTACGAGTAAAAAGTCTGGAATTCAACATTTGCTTGAGTAATAGTATACGAAAGCATTGGCTTCGTAATGTACGTAAAAGTACCAAAAGTAAAAGTAGTCATTATGCAGAATATCCCATTTAAAGTTTTCTTTTGAAAATGGCAGATCTACAAGTCCACTATACAAAGTAACTATAGTAACTAAAGTTAAAGAAATATCATATAGCCTAGTTTGTTTTATATCATCTTTTTTTTCTGTTTTCTGAAAAACGTAATAAAATTTATTTTAAGAAGGTGACTAGACTGTGTGTGTGCGCCTGCCTGCCAATCAGGTGATCATCATGAACCATCCGGGTGAGATCCACGCGGGCTACGCTCCGGTGCTGGACTGCCACACGGCCCACATCGCCTGCAAGTTCAACGACCTGCGGCAGAAGATCGACCGGCGGTCCGGCAAGGTGCTGGAGGAGAACCCCAAGGCCGTGAAGAGCGGCGACGCCGCCATGGTCCAGCTGATCCCCACCAAGCCCATGGTGGTTGAACCCTTCGCCAAGTTCGCTCCCCTCGGTGAGTATCGATACTGCAATATAGAAATACTATATGTTACAAGTAAAAGTCCAGAATGGCTGGCGTGCGTGGACGCGCTTCCAGGTAGCGGGAGGTAAGCTATATGGTGCTGTGTTGCTGCTTGCCTATCGGCCTGGCTCCTAGCCGACTGGTTTTGATTGATTGATTGAAAAATGTATTAACAGTTTGCAGAATTACAGTACATTTCAAGCACAAACTCAATACAAAGGCTGTTAACTGTGAGTGGACGACCCAATTAAGCATTACACTTGTTTCCAATAGGGTCCACAATGTTCAATTCATCAAAAACATTTAGAGACGTACAAATAGACACTTCTATATAGACAAAGGACAGAACAGGAATTCATCATAAAGGAGGTAAAAAGGGAAAAGAAACATATACAGTGAGGGGGAAAAAAAGGGGTGGGCGGTGGGGGGGATTCACGTTCAGCTCCGTTCATTTGTTTGTTTTCCTTGGAGGAGCTGCGTTGGGTCGGCTCCGTGGCCGTACCTTGAGTTGGCTGTGTGGCCGTGACCAGTAGTATGCGCCTTTCGGATACATAGGTCCCGTGTTTGCCTCCCGGCCGAGGCTACATTACTAATACATACTTTGGTGTGACATAGAATGACAAAGTATGCGTTCATTACGAGGGCCGAGGGGAAAAGAAAAACGGAGATAAGAGGATTCTGCCCGACAGCATTTGCAATGTGGCAATCTGGAGTGAGTGGACAGTGGAAATATAGCAGCCCTCTGGAGTGAAATATATAGGCCCTCTGGAGTGAGTGTGGAATATAGAGGTAAAATAGTCTCATTCATATTTAGAAGCCTTTAGAAGTACCACAGGAATGCCTGCATGGGCCAAGAGCCCATAAGTCTTTGGCTAAATTCTGTTCAGTGTCTGTGATAATGGTCAGTCACCATATGGAGCAACGTGAGGCTTCATCCACAGGTAATGGTCAGTCACCATATGGAGCAACGTGAGGCTTCATCCACAGGTATTTTTTTTAATAAACAGAGCTTTTTCGTTTTCGTTTTTGAACATCTCCACGTCTACATGGCCCCATTTACAAAAATATCTCCGTCCACATGTTGTTATTGTTTGATGTTAAAGAATTCCTTGGTGTGTGTGTGTGTGTGTGTGTGTGTTTTCAGGGCGTTTCGCGGTCAGAGACATGAAGCAGACAGTTGCAGTAGGAGTCATCAAGGACGTGGAAGTGGAACTGGAAGGTCACGGGAAGGTCACCAAAGCTGCTCAGAAAGCAGGAAAAGGGAAATAACAACAACATATATATATACCATATATACACTACAATATATACACTATGATACTGAAAACAATTACATAATACTGTCCACGAGGCTGCACAGAAAGACAAGGGAAAGTAACAACATATACAATACAGTATATACCTAACAATATATCGTCGCTGTCGGGCAGAAACCTCTTATCTCCATATTCAAATATTTTTGTGGCTATTTTTTTTCTTTTTCGTCAATGAAATGCTCTACTTGATCACACAAAAGTAGCAGATCTACAGGCTCGAAACGCGCCGCAAAGTAACACATGTTGAGCTTGTAGATCTGCTACTTTTGATGCTTTTGAATTTGATGATAAGTAACAGTTTTGGACATGTAAGGTTTCCACCCGACAGAGACGATATATAATAAACAACAATAATGTTATACTGACCACAAGGCTGCTCAGAATACTATGTAAAGAGTGTATACACACACACACACACACACACACACACACACACACACACACACACACACACACAATAACAATATATACACGACACGAGTTACACACAACACAACACAATTACACAACACAACACGAGACACATGACACAAGTTACAACACAACATGTTGTAAACAGATGTAAATGTTTTGAATAGTTGTCAAGACAGTTGTATGAGTGTGTTGGTCCAATAAATATCAGTTCCACCATGAATGTGTTTGTTTACGTATGAACACACAGAACAACATGAACATACTAAACATTAAAGGACACAAGTTCAAGCATCCAAACAGAAAGACATACCAAGGCACTGTTCACAATGTACAATAGACAGTGCAAGGTACGTGCCGTGGCCCGTGGCACCCTGGCCTATAGATTTAGTGAAACAGACTTGAGTTGCACTGTACTTGATGAGGTGTTTTTCAATCTACACCAACTCTCTTCACCAAAAAAAGCTCTGCTATTTTTAGTCATGTTGTGAGCTTGTAGATCTGCTATTTGTGGCGCAATGTTCACCCCAGAATAGTGATGCCTGGGCTCAACGTGTTTATGTATAAAGTAATATGTCGTAATTTAAACTATACTACATAACTAACTCATCTTGATAAACTATCCCTTGTCCTTTTGTGTCATAACAAACTGATTACTGTAGTAAAATTTATGGATTGATATAGATACTGAATTTGAACTTGAGTGAAAGAAGACCACTCAATTAATTAATATCAATCTCTTTAAATAGCTGGTTGTAGACTGGAGATGACGCCACTTTTGTGTTACGCTGATTGGCTGAAGGGGTTGTCTCTTAACTCTGTACTCCCTCAGCCAAACATTTAGCAGACTCCACAGAAATGAATGGAAATGCGAGTTCAAGGGGGAGTGGTTAACACATTTCGTGCCAAAATCATATATTGTATGGAATTTCGAACGTTGTGACCATACAAATTGGTATGTCCCGACCCACTGTTTGGGAAACAGGGAAACAGAGTATTTTAGGAACACAGTTCTTATGACACAATCTATGGGATTTTTAATGGGGAAAAAAAATACTTCCATCGCCCAGGAATAGTGGGAGTGAATAGGGCTGGAGCGTTAATGTTTATTGATAATGAGCACCTAATCGAGCCTGCATGCTTATTGATCTGGGAGTCCACTATTGAGCTTTTTCTATTTTGTGGAAAGATGTGAGGCGACAGAACTGGTATTTTTTTATTGGCCAGTTCTAACTTCTGAAATTTCAATGTACGACACATGTGAAAGATTTCATATTCTGCTGATCCTCGTGCTTTTGGACATGTACGTGTGTGTTTGTATAGCATCAGGTTGTACGTGGCACGGCTGAAACAGGAAGTGTTACACGAGTCGGTCTGTTCGCTGTGCACAACACAACCACTTCCTGTTTTCATCGGCCAGATCTCTTTAAGTTACATTTGGTGTGTGTGTGTGTGTGTGTGTGTGCGTGCGTGCGTGCGTGCTTGCGTGCGTGCGTGCGTGCGTGCGTGCGTGCGTGCGTGCGTGTGACATGCGTCACCGCTGACGCATGTCTGCCTGCTTGTTGACAACTGAACGATGGCCACACTATTCCCCCTGACATGAGTATATATATAGTTTTATCATTTCTGTATTTGTCATTATCAAGTGTTCATGAACTCCTCATCTGATGTGCCTTCGTCTGCAAACTATGTAATAACGTTTAGGTGATTTAATGTTTTTTTCAACCAAGGCTCATGTTTTAAGTTGTTATTAGAGAAAGTAAAAGATGAGTGTTCATTTTTTTTCATTTGCTGCTTTCTTTCGTTTTAGGGATTTTAGCTGTTTTTGACAGGGGGGCGGGGGCATTCGAGCATGGGGCTAAATATGTATTTTTTTTTACAAAATAGTATGGCGATTTCTTTTTTTATTATTTACTATAGTCCTAATAGACCCCAGGAAATTACATCTGGCCACAGGAGATCACAGGATCTACTGAATGTGAAGGAGGCCTACTGGGGGGAAGCCACACTGTGTGTCATAGGTTCAATATGTCAGTTTGACACATTCAGTAGATCCCGTGATCTTTTGTGGCGAGATGTAATTTCTTGGGGTCTAGCAGGACTATAGTAAATAATAAAAAAAGAAATCGCTATAAAATGTTCTAAGAAAATACATATTTAGCCCCTTGTTCGAATGCCCCCGCCCCCCTGTCAAAAACAGCTAAAATCCCTAAAACGAAAGAAAGCAGTAAATGAAGAAAAATTAACACTCATCTTTTACTTTCTCTAATAATAACCTAAAACATGAGCCTTGGTTGAAAAAAACTAAAGTTGTCCTTTAAACTTTACTCAATGTGGGGATAGTGAATAACACATTAACAGTAAACTACAAAGTACAATCCCTCTGAAACTGCATTGCAGAATTTGGTGCTACACTCCTGAACCTCCTGAAAGTGAAAGATAAAGTGGTTAAGTGTGTCTGTGGGTTTTATGAATATTGAAGCAATGTAAAGTATTAACAAGAGATTGTGAATACATAATAACTAGCCTACATTGGACAGCCTGGCTAATAAGCAGCAGACATGAATCTGCCTTGGCAAAACAAAATTGCCTTGTGATGAGTCTGACTTATTGGCCAGGCTATACATTGGAACACAAGCTCTTTTTTGTTTCTTCTTTTTACTTTTTCTGAAAGGTCATTTCTCATCTCATACTGATTTACAGTACCAGAGGAAAGAGGAAAATGTTATGTCTATAGTTCATGCTGATACATTTACATAAGTACCAGACGAAACAGCTTCCCCATTCTAAAGCAACAAGCTGTTACTTGAAAAACATGTCGTGCACTTTGTACACATTCTAACCACAGACAAACAACATGTACTTTTAAAAGGTCAGAGGTCATAGCTTAGGGGTCGGAATTCATATCAGTAATTCCAGCATAATATGTAGCAACGATCAGCTACCTGTGCACAAACTGTGTTTGAAAACATGAAACCTATGGATTATGATGGTGTACTGTACAGCATACAAAAAACATAGGTTTCATACTGTATTTCAATGACAACAATTGGTTTTTCAACTTCCCCCAAAGCTCTGAACACATCATTTCTACATTAAAAAAACAAGACATATTCAAGAGATATTCATTCATATAAAGAGCTTTGTTTTACAGCGCAACATTAGAGAGACACAGAGTGAGGATAGCTAGAAACATTATGAACAGTCTGTATTCTGTACATTTGTACATATCAATATTATTAGACATTTATAAAGTCATGTCATTAGAAGGAGGTTCTCAAAGTGGGGTCCGGGGGGGTTCCTCAGCTAAATGAGTTTATATAGCATAAAATTAACATCAACCCCAATATACAGTACATTGGCCGTTTGAAAGTAGATGATCTACAACCTCACAGCATGTCATGATGTGACACTTTGTGAGCTTGTAGATCTGCCATTTTCAAAAAAAGTAATTGAAAAATTCGAAATGTTTTTGAAATATTTTAACAACACAAATCTTGTATGGGGGTCCCAGGGCACAAATATTTTCAGATGGGGGTCAAATGCACATTCATTTGGGGGGTCCTTGACATGGAAATGCTTGAGAACCTGCACTCCATTAGAAGACAGTTCAAGTTCAACATGGGTGGTGCAGTTCTATTAGACCTGACGGAAGCAGTGAAGGAAGTCTTCTTGTGCGTTTCTCCATTTGGGTGTCACAACCATCGCCCATGTCACCATCCATATACGAAAACAAAAGCTGCCAGTCAGTCAGTCAGTCAGTCAGTTAATCACACTTAAGTTGCAACACCGTAGATGCGTCCTTATGATTGTCACAGTGTCTGCCAGTACGCACAACGACAGTTTGAACTTCAAACAACGTTCAATAGGCTCTATGCCATTTTGGAAATAACCCTTCCTATACTTTCGGGCCTCTTCCGACGTCCTTCACAGGTGTTACCGATGATACCAATGAAGGCCCTAGCTGTTCCATTCTGGTCAAACAGGATTCAGGGTGCTGCTATTGTGCATGTTGGCTCACTGGAAACACTCTGCTACAACAGACGGGGGTCTCATAGTGTCATTGAGTGGGTTCCAAACGGCCCCATAATGGTGTGTAACTCTGATTGTGTACAAATGGAGCCATAAGGGAGGGTCCATTTAGGTTCCATGTATACTCTCTCAGAGTTATGGCGGTCCTTGAAATTAAAAAGTTTGAGAACCACTGCTACATTAAATGGAACATGTCCTTAATTGGTATCGTCGGTAACACCTGTGGAGATAGTTGGAAGAGGCCCGGAAGTAGGACGAGTAATTTCCAAAATGGCGTATATGCATAGACCCTGGCTGTTTCTGGCTCTTAATAAAACCTACGGAGGGTCAAACATCCACTCACATGGACCCAGAGCTTTGTCATCTAAGCTTTCTGCTTTGTCCAATTTGTCTGATAATGGCTCTTAACGACTACGACTTAAGATTCCTTAAGCTACGGCGACTCGGTTTCTCAGATAAGATTCTCAGAACCACAATTTGGGCTCTGCTCGGGAGGTGGTACTATAACAATGGGAACCCAGAACTCAGAACTTGCACTTTCTATGATAGTCAGAATAGCTGATCTACAAGCTGTGAGCTGTGAACTTGTTGATCAGCAATTTTCAGGTTTTTATTTATGATGCTGGGTGCTTCTGGTTACAAGGAAAAAAAAGGTTTCAAGTTAACCGAATATTCCCGCGCGACCCACCGCATATAGTAGGCTACAAAAAGTGCCATCTCAAAGTATATATATATATATATTTTTTTTTACACATCTTTATCCCACGATTTTGCAACCCATTTTTTCATCCAGTGTCAATTGTCTAATGTAATCCTGGGCGCTACACTTCCTCTGCCAACCTGGGGGGGCAGCGGACTGACCTCATGCTTCCTTCTATGCATGAGGAATCCAAGCTGCTTCTTTTCACCTGACAGGGGGGAGTTTCCCCGGCCGGACGTAGCACGTGGAAGGAACTCGTTATTCCAACCAGTTCCGTTCCCCTCCATCAGGCTCCAAGGCTGGCCAGAAGATGTAGTTTAGAGACCAGGATTACTGCATGTTTTTTGTGAGGGTACCTACCCTAGGGGACACTGGGAGAACATGCAAACTCCACACAGAAAGGCCCTTTCGCCAACCCCGCCTCGGGTATGGGCACTGATGATGCGGAGGAGAGAACACACCCCCAGCATCCCCAGCGGGAATCGAACCCAGGACCTTCTAGCTGTGAGACAACAGCACTACCGACTGTGCCACCGTGCCCCCCATCTCAAAGTCAACAATACTAAAAGCCGCCGTCGTTTCGTGAAAAGACCCTACGAATCGTAGTACGTCCTACAGGGACAGAGCCGTGGGCGTTGTGTCGTCCGACGTGACCGACATGACAGAGAGCCGCGGCGGCCACAGCTTGCCGCCGGCGCCTGCGGGCAGGCAGCGGTACGCCTGCAGCAGCTTCAGCACGTCCCGGCGGAAGCGCACGCCCACAAAGGCATAGAGGAAAGGGTTGAGGCAGGCGTGCGTGTACGCCAGACTCATCAGCACCTGTTCGGCCACGTGCAGGCGCTTTTTCTCCGCACAGTCGTCGAAGAGTTCAGGACGCACAGCCTGCACCACGTCCGTCACCAGGACGCAGTTGTACGGCAGCTGGGTGAGGACGAACACGACCACCACGGCCAGGATGACGCGCATGGCCTTGTGCTTCTGGAAGTTGCGAGTCTTGAGCAGTGTGCCCACGATGACCGAGTAGCAGAAGAGCATGACGGAGAAGGGCAGGCAGAAGCCCACACTCACCTGCAGAGGATCAAGAATAATAAAGAATGTTTTAATTTCAATCTAACTTTGGGGTAAAGGCAACCTTAGGCAATAGGCACGGGTGCCAACATTGGCACAGCGGAGGGTGATCACTGGCACACTGGCATAAGTGTGAGAGAGAGATTTTGTATTTTTGAGTGGTGCAGCCACTCCTAGAACAGTAATGTCTGTCCCTCCCTATGTCCCTCCCTATGTCTGTCTGTATGTCCGTATGTATGTTTAGGGTACCAACAGGGGGCGCTGTTGCACCACTCACTTCAGACAGGTCAGATTTTTTATTTCAAAAAAGGTTTAGTCAGTTAAATTAATTCCCCACACATACAATTACATCCTGCACATAATTGTACAATGATTTGAACTCCTAACTCTGACTGGGGAGGGAGTAGTCTGGGAGATAATTGTGTTATCTAATGATCATTACATCTTGATGTGAAAAAACACATTTCTAATGGAGAAGAAACAATAAAGGTTGTTGTGTGTAGCCCATATGGACATTCAAAATCATTTGGAAATATTTCATTTTGATGTGTTATAATTCAACGTTGATATGGCACACTGATTATCAAGAAAATTAACACTTAATGTCAAAAAGGCCGACCCCTTTAACCACTGAGCTGGTTATTTTATTTTTGAGCTATTTACCTGCAGAGAAATGACGGCTATCTTGGTCTTGTTGCCTATGTCCGAGGGGTAGACCAGGCGGCAGTATTGCTTGCCATCGTCCGACTCGTCAGGCTCGGCAAACAGGAACTCGGGTGCGGCCAGGAAGATGGCTAGCATCCAGACGGCGGCGGATGCCAGCATGCTGCACTGCAGGCGCTTCTGCTTGGAGTTGTGGGCCTTGGTGGTCTGGACGATGGCGATGTAGCGGTCCACGCTGATGCAGGCGAGCAGCAGCATGGAGCTGAACAGGTGGATCTTGTACACAGCTCTGTTAAGCTTGCACAGACCCAGACCGAAGCTCCAGCCGTGGGACGCCTCCACGGCCCAGAGGGGCAGGCTCACCAGGAACAGGAGGTCAGCCACGGCCAGGTTGAGCAGGTAGATGTCTGTCATGGTCTGGTATGAGAGGAGAGGAGAGGAGAGGAGAGGAGAGGAGAGGAGAGGAGAGGAGAGGAGAGGAGAGGAGAGGAGGAGAGTGGGTAGATCTCATTGAGCTGGTCATTTTGAAAGTAGCTCTCAAGTCAAAAAAGTGTGGGCACCCCTGCTGTATGGGAATGTCCGGAGATTTTTGAGTTTTGGGCTTAGGTTATAATAAAGACAGATCTACTGGCAGGACAATTCCCGATTCCCGACCCATTTGTACATCTTTTAAATGATGACTCTAAGCTATCTATTACAGTAAAGACACAAGTCCAATCCTGGAAACCCCCACATGACATTTCCAAAACACACTGGCTACGGAGCTTTGCCTATCTGGAACTGTCATCGGCAAGGATTAATCAGGCCCAACAGGGCACAATTTCAATGTGGACAGACATAATATCAGACCTGTGATTAGTGGATGTGTTGTGGGTTGAAACCAAATAAAGCTTGAATCCTTCCAGGATAATACGTGAGTGCTGGTATTCTTTTCTATAAGACTGTGTTGTGGGTTGAACATTTTGTGAATAGGATGGTGGGGGGAGGGAGAAGGGGGGTTATATTATGTTCAGTTTTGTATTGCTTTGACAATTGATTATATGTTTTTACTTTGTCTAAAATCAATACAAATGTAATGAGGAATTGAATGAATGGATGAAAAAGTCCATATTGGCTGCATGCCGTGCACATCAAAAGCCATGCATTGGAGCCCCTCAAAAAACAAGAAACACTGACCTTCAGACGTTGGCGGAAGTGCAGGTAGACCCAGACCACGACCATGTTTCCCAGACCTCCCACCAGCACGATGCTCCAGAACAGAGGAGGCTGGAAGTGAGCTCTGAACGAACGCACCGACGACACGTCGCACATGTGGTCGTAGTCGTCCGGGTCGTAGTCTTCTTCGGTGGTGACTTCCTGACTCGTGGGAGTATCCTGGTGAGTGGGGGGGAGGGGATTGAAGAAAAAGGTCTTTCACTGAAGAAAGGTCTTTAGTGAGACTAGACCGGTGCCTGGCTGTAGAGCACACTCTACACTACCTGTAAGGGTCCATTTGGTTCCATTTGTATACACTCTCAGAGTTACAGACCTGTAAGGGTCCATTTGGTTCCATTTGTACACTTGTTACAGACCTGTAAGGGTCCATTTGGTTCTATTTGTACACTCTCAGCGTTACAGACCTGTACATTTGGATCCATTTGTACACTCGTATAGAGTTACAGACCTGTAAGGGTCCATTTGTATACACTCTCAGAGTTACAGACCTGTAAGGGTCCATTTGGTTCCATTTGACACTCTCAAAGTTACAGACCTGTAAGGGTCCATTTGGTTCTATTTGTATACATTCTCAAAGTTACAGACCTGTAAGGGTCCATTTGGTTCCATTTGTACACTATCTGAGTTACAGACCTGTAAGGGTCCATTTGGTTCCATTTGTACACTCTCAGAGTTACAGACCTGTAAGGGTCCATTTGTACACTATCTGAGTTACAGACCTGTAAGGGTCCATTTGGTTCCATTTGTACACTCTCAGAGTTACAGACCTGTAAGGGTCCATTTGGTTCCATTTGTACACTATCTGAGTTACAGACCTGTAAGGGTCCATTTGGTTCCATTTGTACACTCTCAGAGTTACAGACCTGTAAGGGTCCATTTGGTTCCATTTGTACACTATCTGAGTTACAGACCGGTGGTCCCTGAACCAGACATTGAGAAACAGTGTCTAACAAAATTGAAACAAAAGTTTCAATGTCAACCGCACCAATGCAACTCTTTGCAACAAAACACTTTCAAGGTCAACCACAAACTCTGCAATGTGAGACCTACCAGACTAGTCATGAAAGATGTCATCATCATATCAGTGGTAGTTTCCATCTAGAGATAAGGCAGAGGAACAAGAGTTACAACAATACAGTATCTACTTTATTACTACTAGGCTACTACTATAATAATAATAATAATAATAATAATAATAATAATAAATTATTAAATAAATAAATAATAATAAAACCAAGTTACAAAGTGCTTGAACAATCAAAACAATATAAAACATCAAAATACAACAATAATGTAATAACAAAATAATAATAATGTTAGAAAAAACAAATAAGCAATAATACCGAGAATACTACTACTACTACTACTACTACTACTACTACTATTATTACTGCTACTACACCATTACAATTACAATTACAGATATCATATCATTTTTGAGTCCATCAAAAGTTACTAGGCTACTATATTTACTACTTTAAACAGTTATTACTACTACTAGTTAAACAGTTACTATTTTAGATTAAATTGTACATATTCAGTGTTAACAGTCTAATAATTTAATGCATCATAACCCAGTAAACATGTTACATGTTAAAAATGCTCGCACGCACGCTTGCACGCACGCTCACTCGCTCACACGCATGCACGCGCACATGCACACACACTTCCACGTGTAGGCTTATTTTATCCAAAATAGAAAAATGCACCCAAATTATCAACCTTTACATTTAGACACAATCACCAACTGAATTGGTGGACAGTTGAAGCAGAGTTTGAAATAATAATTGATGGTTCAATATCGATTGATGATTGATTGATTAGTTACTTACTGTGCGCGCGTGAGAGCCAGGAGAGTGCTGCTGCTGCTGTGTGACAGACTGTTGACAACATGTGAGAAAATGTCTGTTAGACCACAAACACAAAGTGACATGAAGTGACGTCAACGAGGAACACGGAACTGCAGCTTCCCACGTCTGTCTGTCTGTCTGTCTGTCTGCCTTCTGTCTTACAGAGAAAAACACTGTCCCGACCAACACTCCCCCCTGACAGGTGCCTCCCCATTATAGGCGTAATATATTGCATTGCATTACTCTCCTCTTGAGTCTCCTATCGACTGATGACCTGGTCATCAAATTATTGGCATATAGGAATTGACAAAAACTAAATAAATCTCCATGAATTCAAGGTTTCATGGGGTGTTTAATTGATAGAACATAATTCATTTTGTGGGTGAACGAACGACTCATTTAAGCTAATCATCTGGGGACCTCCCAAAATCATTTTGGGACCCCCTGGGTCGTCTATACTAGCCCCTGGTCGACAAAGCCTGCACCGTGGTGTGTGTGTGTGTGTGACTGTATGTGTGATAACATGTTATAAGCTCTAGGGCAGTGGTTCTCAAAGTGGTCCCCAGAGGTCCTTGGGGGGTTCCAGGGGGTCCTCAGACAGATTTGTTAAACACTTTATCCATGTATATATGTTGGCTGTTCAAAGAAAGCAGATCTACAAGCTCATACATCTGCTATTTGTGAAAACTTGGTCCCTGGCACACAACATTTTCATATGGGAGTCCGCAATTCAATTTGGGGGTCCTTGGCATGAAAAGGTTGGAGAACCACTGCTCTATAGGCTCAATATATAGGCTAATGAATGGAAACTATAAGGATGTATAGCCTATAAGCAAACAATGATCTATAAATGAATCATATACAGGCATATAGAATGTATTACCTGCCTTCAGTGTTGAATGAATTGAGTTTCCGTCCATCTGCGTGTGTGTCTGTTATCCATCCATCTGTGTCTGCCTCACAGTCAAATTAATCTCTTTCTGTTCCTACAGTATACCTGTCAAACGTACCAAGTACGTTAGTAATGAGTATACAAACTCCACCGCTGGTTGTGAGTCATTGTGTGTCTCTGGTTGAGGTGATGGACAACAGTCTCCACCTTGCATCATGCCACAACACTCACTATAAATCACACATCATTCACAGTTATAGGCTGTGTGAAACATGTTTGCCTGGATTTTGTGTATGAAAGCTGATATACAAGTAAAGTTATTACTATTAATATCAATATAATATTATTATATAATTTATATTATTGTTATTGGTATTGTTATCATTATTATTATTATTAATCTGATATAGTTGCCATAGCTGTTATAGATAGCGTGACAACTTAGCGCAGCAGTATGTGTGTGCGTGTGTTTGTGCGTGTGTGTGTGCGTAACGGAGCGAGCGTGTGTGTGCGCGTGCCAAATTGCGGTTGGAGCTAGTCATGCGAAACCATAGAGAAAGTACACCACACACGCACGCACGCACGCACGCACGCACACACTTTCACAGTCATGATACAACTATACTCCATACCGTACCTAACAAATACCTAATATATATATATATATATATATATATATATATATATATATATATATATATATATATATATATGCAAATGGATCATGTGGTGGCGTGACTCCCGCTCAAAACACTGGCTGAGACAACGCAAGCAAAACAGGATGTGATGTCATGAGTGTGAGTGAGAGTGGAGGCACGCACACAGACCACATGGATGTACAGACATGACACCACAACTGTCTTACACACTTTCCTTAACCGTTATTATAGTGACAGTAACAACACAGAAAATGTGTGTGGGGAGGAATCAATTGGCAATTGGGGAGAAAGAAAGAAAGAAAGAAAGAAAGAGAGATAAATAAGTAAGTAAGTATCTATGCAAACACAGACCCATGTTCGGCAGAGGGAAGCTGGGGGACACGCTGTTTTCTGTTAAAGCTTTTACCACAATAAGAGGGACTCCGGTCAACCATAGTGGTATAGGCCCTGATGTTAGATTGGCAGGAATCTTGGCTAGATGCAGTGGTTCCTAAACTTTCCAGCTCGAGATCCAAAAGAATGATTATTATTGATTGATTGATTGAAGAATTTATTAACAGTTTGCAGAATTACAGTACATTTCAAGCACAAACTCAATACAAAGGCTGTTAACTGTGAGTGGACGACCCAATTAAGCATTACACTTGTTTCCAACAGGGTCCACCATGTTCAAATCATCAAAACATTTAGAGACGTACAAATAGACACTTCTATAGACAGAACAGGAATTCATCAAAAAGGAGGTAAAAAGGGAAAATAAATATATACAGTGAGGGGAAAGAAGGGGGGGGGGGCGGGGGGGGGGGGGATTCAGATTTTACGGGGGCCAGTTTCGAATTGCAGCCATCCGTAGGTGCCCTTTGAGAGCGGTTTTGAAGGAGTCAAGGGATTCGCATGTCTTAATGACAGTTGGTAGGGCGTTCCACATTTTGGTGGCATAGGAGCGAAAAGAATTTAGTCCCTTGTTTGTGCCGAATCTGGGTTGTACATGGTTCGTTGCACTCCCTCTGGTGTTGTGGGTGTGGACTTCGTTAACATTAAGGAAGTATCTAGACAGGTACATGGGTATCTTGGTGGTGTATCGAATCTTGTGGACCAGACCCATTGCAAGATGCTGTACTCTGTCGTCGACCCTAAGCCATTCCAGCCTGTCGAAGTGGGCAGGGGTGAGGTGGGTTCGGGGGGCTAGATCAAGTAGGAGCCTGACCAGTTTGTTTTGGGAAGTCTGGAGCCTGGTTTTAAGGGCCTTTGAGGTGCTGTGGTACCAGGAGGTGCATGCATAGTCAAAGAAACCCTGTACAAGGGCTCCTGTTAAGGTCTTCAAGGTGTTTTTGTTGACCAGTGAGGAGATCCTGTAGAGGAATCTTGTTCTATGGTTGACTTTTTTGATTACGTTGGTGGCCATTTTATCACCGGAAAGATTAGCCTCCAGGATGGAACCTAGGTAGGTAATTTCATCTTTACGTGTGATAACATTGTCACCCACTCTAACCAAGAAGCCATTTGCCTTGCTGAGATTACTAATAGAGCCAAAGAGAATGGATTCAGTTTTTCCCAGGTGTAAAGATAGTTTGTTATCAGCGAGCCAGGTGCAGATTCTACCGAGTTCAGAGCTGAGGGCATTTTCAACCTGCAGTTTGTCCCTGTCCGAGACCAGCAGTGCTGAGTCATCTGCGAACAGGAACAAGTTGCAGTCACAGGCTGAAGTCATGTCGTTTACATATATCAGGAACAGTAGAGGCCCTAGTATGCTTCCTTGTGGAACGCCACAGCTCACTGGGAGGGGGGGGGGGACAGTGTTCCGTTCACTTCCACCATCTGTTCTCTCCCCTCCAGGTAGGATTGCATCCAGCTCACTGATGTGCTATCGAAACCAATTGCTTTTAGCTTGTTAACCAGTATGGAGTAGTTCACGGTGTCAAAAGCCTTTTGGAGGTCCAGCTTGACCATGCCGCAGTATTTGCCAGCGTCCACCTCTTGTTTGATGTGGTTGCTCAAATAGAGAAGGCATGTGTCAGTGGAGTGGGATGTTCTGAAGCCAGATTGGAACTCGTACAATAATTTATTAGTGGCAAGATACTTTTCAACCTGTTCATAGACTATTTTTTCCATCACTTTCGAGATGGAACTAAGAATAGAAATAGGGCGGTAGTTGCCGGGGTCTAATTTACTCCCTTTCTTGTGCAAGGGGGTTACTTTGGCCAGTTTGAAATCTTGGGGGACCTGTCCCTGTTTGATGGAGAGGTTTACTATGTGGGTGATGATAGGAGCTATAGAGATGGCTGAGTCTCTGAGAAATTTGGAGGGAATGTTGTCATGGCCTGTGGCCTTGTGGGGTTGGAGGGCACTCAGTTTCTTAATTACCTCATCAGTTGTTACCATAACTAGTTTAAAATCGTCTTTACAAACACCTAGGTTTTTGTAGAAGGTTGTAATGTGCTCTACACCAAAGAGCCCAGAGTGGGAGGGCAGTTTGTTAACCAGAGTTGTTGCTATGTTTGTAAAGAAGATATTCAAGTAGTTGGCCACATCAAGGTTGTCAGTGATGAGAGTGTTGTCCGATTTGATGTTTATGTTTGAAAATCTGGTTTTTAGTTTCTGACCATAGCTTAGTTGATTGTTTAGTAGCTTCCAGAGCTCATGAGGATTGTTTTTGTTTTCCTGAGCTTTATCATTAATGAAGTTACTTTTAGCTGATTTGGTCATGGCAGTTACACTGTTTCGTAGTTTGATTCGTTGTGTATTTAGGTTGTTCAAACGAGCTTGGCGAACACTGTCGAAGCGCTTGGCTAGCTTTGACTTGCATTTTAGAACTTCAGAGCATTTTTTGTCTCTGGCTTTCATTGCAGCCAGTATGTCCGAATTCATCCATGGTTCCGAGCGGGTTTTGCCCCTGGTGGTTCTCAAAGGAGCCATGTTGTTCAGTACTGATGTAAATTTGGTTTTGAAGCCAAGCCAAGCTTCTTCGACAAGTGTGCTTTTAAGCTCATCGGACCAATCCAGACTCTCCAATACTTGGTTAAAGACCTCACTAGAGTAGGTTTTGAGGTCCCTTGATATGACTGTTTTGTGGCAGCCGGTCTTAAGTTTTTGTATTTTGCGGGTACAGAATATCATAAAATGATCACTAAGCCCACATACAATAACCCCTTTCTTGGAGATTCTGGATTTGTCCGAGGACAGAATGAGATCAATGACAGTTTGAGTAGAATCACACACTCTAGTGGGTTGGGTAATTAGCTGACTGACACTATGTAGATCACAGAACTTACTGAATGACTTAAACACAGGTGCTTCCTTACGTTGCATGTCTGTATTGTAGTCGCCAATCAGGATTTTCTCTACACATTCCTCCTCAGCTAAGCACCCCTCAAGTATATCATAGATGTTTGTCGCCCCATTGCAAGCTTGTAGATCGTCTATTTTCAGTACTTCTGAATTTTTTATTCCTTAGTGTTTCTTAGATGTGCTTTAGTCCGGGAACCAAAGGGTGATTTTTGGCTGAACGTGGTTTCGTCAGATAACGTTTTTTTGTCAACTGATTCTTGTAGCTTTGGGTCAACTCTTAGGAGCTAATTTGATGACTTTAGATCTCAAACGATATATTTTATGGGATTTGCATTAATTAATAATGCATTCATCATAAATCTAATACATTGTGCCTATCCACATTTATAAACACATGTAGAAAGCAAATTTGATGCATTTAGACCAAGTAATTCTCATGAAATACCATAAAACTTTATTTTCAGGGATTTGCTAGTATTTCAGGCATTGAGGGGTTAATAACTAAATTTGCCCAAGGGATATCACTGGGCACCCTCTTGAAATTGTGAGTGGTGACCGTAAGCTACAAAAATCAGTTGAGAGGGGCACGGTGGGACAGTTGGTATAGTGCTGTCGCCTCACAGCTAGAAGGCCCTGGGTTCGATTCCTGCTCGGGACGCTGTGGGTGCTGGCGGCGTGTTTCCTCCTCCGCATCAGTGCCCATACCCGAGGCTGGGTTGACGAAAGGGCCTTTCTGTGTGGAGTTTGCATGTTCTCCCCGTGTCCCCTAGGGTAGGTACCCTCACAAAAACATGCAGTAATCCTGGTCTCTAAACTGCCTCCCCATGGCCAGCCAGGGCGCCTGATGGAGGGGAAAGGAACTGATTGGAATAACGTGTTCCTTCCATGCGCTACGTCCAACCAGGGAAACTCCCCCATGTCAGGTGTAAAGGAGAAACTTGGACACTCAAGCATGAAGGAAGCATGAGTTCAAGTCCGTTGCTCTCCCCATGTCCCCCATATATGGAGACTAGGTTGGCGGAGGGTGTGTAGAGCCCAGGATCACATTAGATAATTGACAAATGGGTTACAAAATCATGGGATAAAAATGTAATTTAAAAAAGATAATCCGTTGAGAAAGAAACTTTATCTGATGAAACCATGTTCAGCCCCACGGAGCCCCCGGACTATTTGTTTGTTTTAAAATGTAGGCTAATATCAATTCAAAAATTAAAAAAATAATCTTTTGAAATATATATTTTATAGGAAAAGAAAATACCAAAGTAAAAGTAGAATAATACTAACATGAATAGCTGGTGTACAAAATAGGGCTTAATTATTGGTTAAATGTTATGCACACAGCTGCCATGTTGCCAGCAAGGTGCTAACTAGGTGCAATTTCCCATTGACATGCCCATTCATCCAAACAGAAAAGTCCTATCTAATTGTATTAAACAATGTCAAACTCACCAACATTGCAGCTGTATGAAAAGCTTGCATTATCCTCTTTCTAAGTGTCAGAGTTTGGAAGTGCTCGTTATCAGTAAAGCAACCTGCTGTCTCCTGCATTATGTGCAAATTCAAGGTGGTACGCATGGGCCATTGAGTGATATACAACAAGAACTTCCAAACTCCAACACACTCCAACAACGAAAAAAAATCCTCTGCAAGGAAGTAGCTCATAACATATCTGCGGTGGCTTTTTATGAAACAAAAACTTTACAGATTGAAAGAGGATAATTCAAGCTTTTCGTACATCTGCAATGTTGGTGAGTTTGACGTTGTTTAATACAATTAGATAAGACTTTTCTGTTTGGATGAATGGGCTGTCAATGGGAAATTGCACCTATAGTTAGCACCTTGCTGGCAAGATGGCAGCCATGTGCATAAGGTCAATAATCTGTGATTTAGCTGTATTATATTAGTTATTTCGACAACATTACTTGCACTCGTTTGTGTTCCTCTTGGCCTCACATTAATCGGACACGCACGCATGCACCCACGCAACACCTGTTTTTTTCCATTATTGGTTTTTAAACCACATCACTTCCTGTCAGATACCGTTGGATGACAGGAAGTGCCCCCTCCCCCCTGTACCACTAACTGATAGTCTCTGCCCCTCCTCATCATAACAGACAGACACTCAGACAGGACAGCTGAATGGGAGACAGTAAAGGAAAGACAGACATTGGGACAGCTAAGAGGGAGACAGTGTAGGATTAGGAGAGACAGACAGTAGGACAGCTGAGAGGGAGACAGTGTAGGAGACACAGACAGTAGGACAGCTGAGAGGGAGACAGTGTAGGAGAGACAGACAGTAGGACAGCTGAGAGGGAGACATGTAGGAGAGACAGACAGTAGGACAGCTGAGAGGGAGACAGTGTAGGAGGGACACAGTAGGACAGCTGAGAGACAGACAGTGTAGGAGAGACAGACAGTAGGACAGCCGAGAGGGAGACAGTGTATAGGAGAGACAAACAGCTAGTCCCTATCTCTGGGTCAATGATAATATAAATATGAATTTTTAAACTGTATTCTATTGAAATCGTCTTTCTCTCACAGTACAGTACAGTTCCTATCGTACACAATGTACAGTACACTTTCTTAATTTTCTTTTTTTAAACAGCCTACAACAATTTGTATAGAATACAGGAAGTGGTTAAGAATGTCGTTGCTGTCGGGCAGAAACACTTGTATCTCCCTATATATTTGTGAATGCTTCATAACTCACCTCAGCAACAATTTATTATAGACTCACTCAACTGTACCTGTATCGTGTATAGTCTTGTGTATTTGTACTGCATCTTATGTTGCACCTATGTGTTTTTGTACTGTGTACTTGCACTGTATGTATGTTGTAGTTGTGTGTATAGGACCCCCTCTAAAACGAGATGCTGCATCTCGTTACTGACTCATTGAATGCTTCATAACTCACCTCAGCAACCAGTGAATACTTTCACTGGTTGCCAGTGAATACTTTCATTATCATTTAATTTACTTTAATTTACTTTTCTACATGCTGGAGATCAACATTCAACTATATTAATTCATCCTTTATCCATCCATCCATCTTCAACCGCGTATCCATAGTCGGGTTGCGGTGGCAACAGCTCCACCAGAGAGCTCCAGACTTCGCTCTCCAGAGGAGTAACTTCATTCTCTGGGTTCCTGAGGCGGTCCCGGCAGATATTGGAGATATAAACCCTCCAACTCATCCTTGGTCTGCCCCGGGGTCTTCTTCCAGCGGGACTTGCATCGAGGACCTCCCTAGGGAGACGCTCGAGAGGCATCCTAACTGGATGCCCGAACCACCTAAGCTTCCTTTAATTCAGTGGTTCTCAAACATTTTCATGTCATCACCACCAGAACAACAACATCCAATACGTTTATCACCACCACCAAAACAACAGTAATTTCACTGCCTGCAATGTTGTCACAGCTGTTGGCCAAGTGCATGTCACAACAACAACATCATCATCATCATCATCATCAACAACAACTATATGAAATCTAAAGTTTAGCCTGGAATAAAAAAACACATCCTAGTAGATGTATAAATGCACATCAGTTAAATTAAAGGATTGGTGTGGTGGTGCTGGGTCAGAGGGTTACAGGGTTAGGTTGGTGTCTGGCTGAAGCTCGTTTCACTGGAGGGTTCGTGACACAGCTTCCCTGCTGAGGCAAACGAAAGCCATCGAACAACAACTAAAAACACACGCACATACACAAAGAGCTCAAAGCCACTAGAATCCTGGGCCTACTACACTCGCTAGTGAAGCAACACAAGCGGTGCCCGAACAAAAGACTGGACCGTTTTCCAGAAGAGCGGTCGACTACAATAAAGGTCCCGGCCGCTCAGCTGAGCGGGCTGTTTGGTTCCATAGGCTACAGCAGCTCTCTCTCTCTCTCACACACACACATACTCAACATCCAAGCTGACCAAGCGGACGGAGCAGCAGCAGCCATGCCTCTGCCCAGACGTAGATCCTCGTTCCTGGGTCAGCCCTCCACCTCCACGGAGGGGCGCTCCTCCACCACCGCCTCCTGCGTCAGGACGGGTTCGGGTTCCGGGACCACCATCACCGGTGGCCCGAGGGGGGTGTTCGTGGGCACGACGCCCATGATGATGAGCGGGGTGGGGGTGACCTCCAACATGGGCACACGGGTGTCCCGCCGCGCCCTCGGCATCAGCAGCGTGTTCCTGCAGGTACTGTATAGGGCTGTCGTCACCATTATGACATTGTTATATGTTTTTTTTAACCAATGACCTAATAGGGTTAGGGTTAGGGTTGCTTGCTCAGGGGGTAATTTCATCTTGACCATCAGGTCCAAATTTGTGTCAGATCCTGTGTCTAGGTGAGACATGACTTTTGAGTTTTGACACGATCTAAATGTCTCAATAGAAGAGCAGGGAGACAAAATACAACCACCCCAATTATAAGTTATATTGTATTAACATAGTCTACCATACAGGTTGGACAAAATTACATTGTATTCATAAAAAAAGAAGAAACAAAAATGCCAAACTTAAAAGGGATTTAACGGGGGTTACTCAGCGATTACTCAGCCCATGGAGCCTTGAGTTCATGGAGAATGGATTCGTAAGTCAATAATTTGATGACCCGTGGAGTTTCTGGTACAGACTCCATTGAGGACTATGCCAGTCATCAAATTATTGTCTTAGGAAATTATTTTTTATTGTGTCCTTGAATAATGGAAAAAAATGTTTGGCTTTCAAACAGATAAAATAACCTAAATATCCAAATAAATTACTACCATATACATAACGTATACTTTTATCATCAGTCTGGATTCCAGGCTAAGATTATGGCAAAAAATGATTGCGATTATCTCAAGTCATTGCGATCAGGAGATTATGTGGTGTTGTAGTACTTTCGACGGGGCCTGTTTATTCCCTCGCAGGGCCTGAGGAGCACGTCGGTGCCGGTGTTGTCACGCGGCGCAGGAGAGCGTGCCCAGCAGGGTGGCGCCGGCGGCTCGATGGGCCTGAACGGCTGCCTGTTGGAGTACCGCGACAAGGTGCGCGCCCTGGAGCAGCTCAACCAGCAGCTGGAGGAGCAGATCAGGCACTGTCTGGACCGCCGCAGCTCCAGCGCTGGAGCCTGGGGGCCGCTCAGGCAGGACTGGGAGGACATCTACAGACAGGTACCGGTACTGCACGTTAGCACCCTGTATCTCTGCTGGCGGGCAGAAACCACCTACCTCCAAAATTTCAGGCAATGAAAAAAACAAAAAAACAAACATCCAGCTCAAGTGGAGTTAAGAGGTTTGGGCCGAAGCACTTTTTACTACTTTTCATTGATAAGATCTTTTTTAACCAACACACAGATGACGTGTTCAATAGCACTGATTTATAAAAAATAAAAATAAAGAGGAAAAACATGGAGTTAGCTGGTTTCTGCCGGACAGCAAAGATATACAGATGGATACTGACAGCCATACATTTTAAAATGTTTCCTATTTGATGTAGATGTTGACAATACAATAAATCACAATACATTACATGAAGCCAGTTCCATTGATATTGCTAACAGTATAGCGTCTACTGTCCACTCAGAGACAGCTGCTCTGTAGCTCTGATTACACTTCCGTCTAAAATGGCAGTGTAATCACAGTTTACCCATTTAAGAAGGGTACCCCTTTGGGTTTTGACTCACAACCAAATGCACCTCCATAGCTTCAAGATAAACTCAACAACCCCTCACTCACTTAGAGATTAGCACAGGAATGCTGTCTGAGCCTAAACACCCTGGACAACGCTCCACATGTCCTAGACTCTTCTTTCTTCCCTAAAATACCCTGGACAACACTCCACATGTCTGACCTAGACTCTTCTTTCTTCCCTAAAACACAATGGACATCCTATAGTCTCCTGCTTGGCTCCCAAACTGTGGAACAAACTCCTTCCTCATTGCTGTCAGAACTGCAGACTCACTCCCCATTTCAATGTTGTCTGAACTTAGACTCACTTCTTCAGACTCCACCACCTTACCCCCTAGCTCTTCACTTCCATTGTTTTATTGTGAACACAAATGTAGAATGCTATTGCATAGCATGTTGTTTAGACAGATGCTAGGCTCATTGTTTATAGTTTACCTGGTATAATAATTTATTTTAGGCACTACAGTCAGTGTTCTCTGCACTCATGGGACAATTTGCCTTGTTGTCTGTTGACTAGAGTTCACGTTGCGTCTGCTTATTCCGCTTCACTCTGGATAAGACCATTGGCTAAAATGCCTACATTGTAATGGATTGTAAATTGTAGTTTAACCCTGCAGGTGAGCGAGGCCATACTGGACAACGCCAGACTGATGTTGCAGACCGAGAACATCCATGCCAACGCTGAGGACTTTAAAGAGAGGTCAGTGGGAATACAGCCACATGATTACAGGACCTTGGATAACGGGGTGGGCAAGTGTGATGATGGAGAGGGCCATTATACTTCGACATTCACTCTAGAGGGCCATATTATACTGTCGGGCAGAAACCTCTTATTTCCATATTTTAACTTTTTTCGTAAATGAATGTCCTGTTCTAGCCTGAATCACTAGCCATGCCCATTAAAAAAAGAACGATTCAGGTCTGGTGACTCTGTCTGCATAGAAAGTCTGATGCAGCAGCTGATTGCTCATCAGCGTCGTTTCAACTCAATGACGTTAAACAACAAACATGGCTGCCCCCACTGTGGTAACTTGCGACCGTATCAATCTGGCTATTAAATCGCCCTATGATAAATAGTTTCTTTACAGAAACGACAGGTTTTAGAAACATAATCCAACATAATGCACCATGTTTGTTTACATGCTAGTAGCGCTCGTTGACTGTGTTGGTTTGGTTAGCAACCGGGTTAGCCACAATGATTAACAACGTCATCTGCTTTGCTACTATTTTGATTGGTTGGTGTGAACCAATCGTCGAAGACTGCCGCCTTGGCAATGCCCATCCCAGAAACTGCTGCCATGGGAAGGGCTTTTGGGAAGGGCTTTCAGTCTGAATAATGAAGTGAAACTAAAACTGTCAGGCTATCATTCATATAGTTCAAGAATTATGAGGCAAAACATGAAGACAGACAGAGTCAAACAGACAGACAGACAGACAGCAGGGTTGAAAACATTAGCCAAATTCCAATCCCCAAATCTCTGCACTCACTGTGGAACTTAGGAAGACCATGGAGTTTTGCATTGTTTGTGTGTGCAGGTAGGAGTGAGTGACACATCATAGTAGTATAAATCAGACTTATAGGAGAGTTTCTATAAATTATGAGAACAAGCAGCTAGGTATATGACAACGAGCACCAGTACCTTATTGATCACTACCTTATTGATCACTACTGTATTGATCTGTTTAGGTATGAGAATGAGCAGCCATTCAGGAAGGCTGTAGAAGAGGAGATGAACTCTTTGTATAAAGTGATCGATGAAGCCAACCTCACCAAGACTGAGCTGGATGCTCAGATCGACAGCATGAGAGAGCAGCTCCGAGGCCTGGAGCAGAACCACCAGGATGTACGTGTATTACCTTATTACCATATTACCTTATTGATCTGGAGCAGAATCATCAGGATGTACATTACCTCGTTACCTTATTGATATAGAAATAAACTACACCATAGTATTTGCCTGACTTTATTTATTTATTTTTATGCTAGATAAACTTTATTTTACATCGTCACCCTTAACAGTACCCTGATCGATGCAACCACACTCGCAATTTCCCAGAATTGCATCTTTGTATTTATCCAATAGGTACCTTATTATGTTGTTATACCTTACGATCATACCTTATGATCTATCGCTACCTTATTAGCGTAGTGATCTGAAACATATCCACCAAGAAGTAGCACGTTAACGTATTACATTACTACCTCATCAATTAACTCAGGATCTATTACTACCTAATTACATTACTACCGTATTAACTCTGTCAGTGGAATGGTTGTGTTCTGACCTGCACAGGAAGTGATGTCATTGTGTTGTGTCCCGTACAGGATGTGCGTGTTCTGTACAGCCAGCTGGCGGGCCGGGAGGTGGATGAACCTGACGCTCCCATCGAGACCAGTCTGGACCACATCCTGGAGCACATCAGGAACCAGTGGGAGAGAGTTATCGAGAGGAACCGAGCCGAGACCGACAGCTACCTGGAATGCAAAGTAAACAATGATGCATGGATAACAGCTACAACAAGAACAACATTAATCTTCTTCTTCTTATTATTATTATTATTATTATGGACTGTTGTATAACTGTACTGGAGTGTCATTGATTCTGTGCCACATTATTAGTACTTTATCCATGTGTATACACGTGTGTGTGTGTGTGTGTGTGTGTGTGTGTGTGCGCGCGCACATAGCAGGCAGAGAGTGTGAGCAGCTGTAAGCTGAGTCGTGAGGAAGAGGAGCTGGAGACGCTGAAGGTTGAATGCAACGACGCTTGTTGTAGAATCCAGAGTCTGCAGGCGGAGACCGAGTCTATCAGAGCTCTGGTAACTACTACTATAACCGACTGACTGGCTGGCTGGCTGACTGACTGGCTGGCTGGCTGACTGACTGGCTGACTGACTGGCTGGCTGGCTGGCTGGCTGGCTAAACTACATTTTCTGCCCTTTCACTGGTTAAACTTTCAAGTTTAGCTGTTAGACCAACTACTGCGGGTTTAAATAGGTTAAAATCTAGAGGTAAAATACACCTGTAGCCCATTACAATTTTCAATTACAATTTAGGCATTTAGCAGACGCTCTTAATCCAGAGCGATTTACAATAAGCAAGAACAACTCATGGTAATACATCAACTACATAAAAAATAGTCATCAAGAATCATACGTTACAGTATAGGTTCACACAGGCAGGCACACATAATAACTGGACGATACATAATTTGACAATAGGGGGCACAGTCGGTAGTGCTGTAACCTCACAGCTAGAAGGCCCCGGGTTCCATTCCCGTGTTCTTTCCTCCACGTCATCAGTGCCCATACCCTAGGGGGCTTGGCGAAAGGGCCTTTCTGTGGGGAGTTTGCATGTTCTCCCCGTGTCCCCTAGGGTAGGTACCCTCACAAAAACATGGATTTACGAAGCTTTGTGAATGAGGAAAACTAATTGAGCAATAAAATCTAGTTTGAATATGAACTGTGTTCGCTTTGAACGGAATAATTATATTAGTTAGTAAGTTAGTCAATAGTTAGTTAGTTAGAATCTAGTTCATTATTTGACACGTGGTCTGGAGAAGAGTGATGCTCAACATTGCAACCTTTTTGTTTCATATAAAACAATTACAACTAATAACTCCTAATCTGTCCGTAACAGAAACGCGGGCTGGAGAACTCTCTGAGCGACGCGCGGCACTGGCACGACATGGAGCTGCAGAACATGGGCTCTGTGGTGGCCAAGCTGGAGGCAGAGCTGGGCGACGTGCGCAGCGACATCGAGCAGCAGCGCCGCGACTACGACACGCTGCTCGGCAACAAGCTCCGCCTGGAGCAGGAGATCGGACTGTACCACGGCATCCTGGACGGAGAGGAGAGCCGCTTCCAGCCAACCCCACCCCGACCCCCACCCCACATGTGAGTCCATTAATCTGGCGGTGGGAAAAAAAAGTACTCACATTATTTTTTTACTTATAAGTAAAAACATCAATATACTGCAATGGAGATAAAAGTTGGGAATTAAAATTTTACTTGAGGAAAAAGTAGCCTACAAAGGTATTGGTATCACAATGTACTTAGTACCAAAAGTAAAAGTACTCATTTCAAAATGCAGAGTTCGAAACTCGATCTACAAGCTTACAATGTGTTGCATCACGATGCATTGTGAGCTTGTAGATCGGCTATTTTCAAACGTATACCTACAGTATATAGGGATGAACCTGGTTAGTGTGTTTTGTTACAATAATCAAAATCTACAAAGTAACTAGTAACTAAAGTCTTAATTGTAGTGGAGTAATAGTACAATATTTTCCTCAGATATGATGTAGTGGAGTAGATGTAAACGTACTGCAAATTAGAAATACTCCAGTAAAGTAAAAATACCTCCATTGTACTTAAAGGGGAATACCACTCATTTTCAACATTTTACTATGTCATTAATATACCTTAGAGTTGTGTGGAAATAATAAAAAGTCCCCCCATTCTGTGTTGCCTAGAAGGTCTGAAAAACATCTGTAAGATTATGAAGTACATCCTTGTGATATCACTGAGATGTACTTCATAATGTTTTTTCAGACCTCCAGTTTTAGGCGACGCAGAATGGGGGGACTTTTTTTTATTATTTCCACACAACAACTCTAAGGTATATCTCCATATTCTAACTTTTTGTGTGTTTCATACCCATAAATGAACGCCCTACTAAGACCTACTTGATCATACTACGTCACACAAAAACATCAAAAGTACTAAAAGCATTGCTGTGCTCCTATCATTATTAGTTAGAACTCATAACCCACCCTTTTCTTCTCTTCTCTTCTCTGTACACTGATCTATTGGTGTTGCTTGTAGATCGGCTATTTTCGAATGGCCGAAATGCTTATAGGGCTGAAGTGGTTAATGTATGCTTTGTAATAATCACAATCTACAAACTAGTAACAAAAGTTTTGTGTCGCGATGTCACAATGTGTCGCGATGCCACACATTGTGATCTGCTATTTTCAAAAGATTATACATTTGATTATACATTTGAAAACTTGAAATGGGACAATCTGTACAATATTTTTACTGTTGGTACTTTAAGCACACTGGGCAAGACCTACACTGTAGAGTGCATTGCTGGAATTTGGCGGAAGTAGCGGGATTTTGGTTGAAGTACTGCTCAAGGAAATGCCGTTGATGCTTTACAAATATATTTACATTCTCCGTGTATGAAACAAGTGTTGGGATTGGTCGAAAAATATCATATCCAGGGGAAATACATCTGACGGATGTTCTGGCCCGACATTTCCGGCTATGCAATCTCTGCCTTATATTGTGACCAGGCTTTTCTCTTCGCAGATGAGTAAGGCTGGGACGGAGACTATACTTTAAGTTTAACGATATTTTGAATCCAATACTTTTGTACTTGTACTCTGTTGAATTCCGGATTTTCTTGCAGATCTGCTACTTTTGCCATTTTTGAATTTTTAGCTCCCACATTTGTTTTAAACTTGTCAATGATATCAATTATAATGTTGCCTCTACAGTATGATATTAACGAATGATATGACATCACCTTTACAGGGGCAGCTCTGTGCCCGAAGGGCCCACCGCCACTGCACCTATACCAGATGGCAAAACTCTGCCCCCCGCAGGAAGCGACGCAAAGTGCTGATTTACAAATCATATTTACATTCATAACTGAGGCTGGACAATAATTGATGTAAAAATGGTGTAAAGCAGCTTCCGCCTTGGAGGGACATGTTTCTAAGCTGAAGAATGGGATGGTGTGTGTTTTTATTTCTAAAGATGTTTAGCATGCCAATCTATGATCACACTAGCCCGTTTGGCTCATTTTGGGGAGACATTTTAACAACATAAAACATCCCTTGAATTAAGTTATTTCTTCAATAATCAGGAGACTTGCGTCTGTATGTTTTATTGAAAATATATGAATTGGAAATAATAAATGTAAAACGTGTTGACTGCTGCTAGATTGAGTTTGAGTTGTCTGTCTGCCATTAACCACTGTACAAGACATACTTGCAGAATCTGCAGATATACGATCCTGTTCCATATTTGTCTCCACCAGGCCGAAGGCATGGGGAGAGAGTATGTTTTGCACTCCGTCCGTCCGTCCGTGTGTCCGTCCGTGTGTCCGTCCGTCCGTGTGTCCGTCCGTCTGTGAACAGCTAATCTCCGGCACCGTTAACCCGGTCGATGCCACATTTTGCACACACACTCCCTGGATGCCAACAATGAACCTCTGCCCCAAACTTTCCAGAACGGCCTGTTATAGCGCCACCAGGAGGCCACTATGTGCAAAACAAGCTTTTGGACAGTACACCTACAGATTTTGTCCAAACATCACGCAAATTGGTACACAGTCTCTTTAGAGCCTTTCAACGAAACGGGTCTTTCAGATTTCTCAGACTCCATCCTGATTGGCTAAGATTGGCTTCCAAAGTTTGCAGGAGTGCTCAGTTTCAAACAAAATGCTGCAAATCATGAACACATCGTGTGATTTCCGTGAAATTGCGCACGCACATTCCCACTAGGCCGAGGAAGAAATGCCACGTGAACATTTTCAACTCGGCCTCATGGTGGCGCTATAACTGGCCGAAAAGTGTTTTTACCTCCAACTACACGGATTTGTGGATAACTTTGTATGCCAACTCCCTAGAGGCCAAGGAAAAACCTTTGCCTGGAATTTTTCACATCTGCTCTTTATAGCGCCACCAGGAGGCCGACATATGTAAAACACATTTTCTAATATTACTCCTTCAGATGTTATCCAAATTTCACACAAATCGGTACACATGCTCTCCATAGTCATGTGATCAAGACGGGTTTGTTTGATTTCTCATAATCCACCTTCATTGCCTATGATTGGCTTCTAAACTTTTCAGGAGTAGCCCGCTTTGTACCCGTTTTGTACAAATCGCCACAACTACTCAACGCAGCGTCCGATTGCGGTGAAACTGTGCATGCATATTCCCACTAGGCTGAGGAAGAAATCCCACTTGACAGTTTTCAAATCAGCCTCATGGTGGCGCTACAACAGGCCAAGCCGTGACACACACACACACACACACACACACACACACACACACACACACACACACACACACACACACACACACACACACACACACACACACACACACACACACACACACACACACACACACACACACACACACGATTATATTACTCCTAAACATTTTGCCAAACATCTCACACACTCCTATCCTCCTGGTGGAGACCTGTGCCCAGAAGGGCACTTTTTCTAGTTTGACATGATTTTGAAAATGTAATTCCCCCCCGCGCGCGCGCACGCACGCACGCACGCACGCAAGCTGGTTCGCAAGCTGGCTCACAATAGAAGTACTGTAAAGACCCCTTTTACTAGAAGGACAGGATCAAAGCTCTCGGACAGCATCATAGAGCAGTGGTTCTCAACCTGTGGGTGGAGAGTTGGGGACCCCACATTTGGGGGGACTGGCTAGGGGAGAACAGGGGCAAAGGGGGGCTAGGGGGGAACAGGGGCAAAGGGGGGCTAGGGGGGAACAGGGGCAAAGGGGGGCTAGGGGGGAACAGGGGCAAGGGGGGGCTAGGGGAGAACAGGGGCAAAGGGGGGCTAGGGGGGAACAGGAGTAGGCAAAATACATTTGGCAGTCAATGAGTGAAAAAGGGATATATACTCACGACCCATCAAAATAGTTCTGTGCCCCGAAACTGTTGCTCCTCTATCAGCTTGACCTTTGGACCTGCTCCCAATGTTAAAGACACAACAGGAGTGTTGAGAGTTGTCACGTGAACAGTCACACAGCTGATCAGGCACACAGCTAATCAATTACAAAGCTGATCAATCACACAGGAGCACCCCTGACTGGCTAACTGCAGGTCTGATTGGCTAGGAGTGCTCATGCTTAGATTTGTGTTAGAGGGACAGGAAATATCTTTCTTATTGAACTTTCACTAAATCTTCATTACAACAGTCTGTGTGCAGGTCATTATTCTTACCCTTTGATTAAAGTCCTTGTCCTCATGGTGTCCTCAGATAAATCACCTCTGTTCAATAAATACTTTAAGAATTGTCTCCCCCCCAAAGGACACTGGACAAATCGGTGTAAAACTCCCACACTCCAAGTATGCTGAGGTCATTTAATCTCCAAGTGGGCCTCATGATCTTGCAATAACACCCCTCTTTACATTTGGACTTTTAACCCTTGAACTGTAGGTTGTACAATCCAAAAATGTCTTCAACACACTTTTTGCTACTAGTCCTTAGTATACTCACAACAAATCTCTGTAGTCATTTGATAAACAAGTATCATTCAGATTTTTCACATTCCATTCCTATCGCATTGGCAATGATTGCCTTCCAAAATTTGCCGGATAGACCCATTTTAAAAAAAAAGGAAAAAAAAGCTGCCCCAAATCATGAACACGGTGTTCAATCTACCCCAAATGTGCCCCCAAACCTCAAGGGGCCTAAAGTAATTTCACTCACACCCATAGGGATTCAATTTCTACATATATCACAGTTGCAGAAGCAATACCTTTTTCACAAATAGCATTGTTAGTCATGTGGCAATGAAGGACTAAAGCAAAGCAAAGTTACTATATTTTCCCAGGGTATCTGGGCTAAGCTCAAGAACTTGTTTCCAGCCAGGCCCTGCTCATAGAACATTTCATGGTAGTGGTTCAATGCCTTGCTCAAGGGCACTTCAGCGGTGGTAATTTTAACGTGTCGGACCGCTGATTCGAACTGGCGACCTTCCAGTATCAAGACCGCTCCGCAATCC
This sequence comes from Electrona antarctica, assembly GCF_951216825.1. Taxonomy (NCBI): domain Eukaryota; kingdom Metazoa; phylum Chordata; class Actinopteri; order Myctophiformes; family Myctophidae; genus Electrona; species Electrona antarctica. The sequence continues at coordinate 24,621,050 of NC_136800.1, read as the reverse complement.
GTTCGGCCACCGCTGCCACTAACTATCAAACCGGGTTCCATTACTCATGCTGCTTCTAAAAGGTGTGGGAGGGGCCTTAATACTGCAGGAAGACCTAGCCAGTTGAGTGTCTAAACGATATACCGGAATTCGGCATTAGTGCCGGACAAGGATATAACAAAGGGGCCAGTGAGGCACTCCAACGTTGAAGCACTGGGCCCTAGTGGTAAGAGGAGGGACTACAGGCGGACCCATGGATTCATGACCGGGAAACCCCGTGCAGCTGGGCTTTAACATTGAGCGCTCGGTTGCACTTCCGCATTTGACCACCAAAATGCGGTGGTCTGACGAAATCCCGACCCTATAGACACAAATGGGTAAAGTTGCACTTATGTTGTCAAAATGCTATCCTCCCCCCCCCCCCCTTCTCACGCCCTCACAGCTGCAACCCACGACAGCACTGGTCTGGCTATAGGCAACCAAGCCTGGCAGAGATATGCACTCAAGAGGAGCGCTTTTCTGTCTACATATTTTAGCACAATTGCCTGCATTATTTGAATAAAGACATAATCTCCTCATTATTAGGTGATAGTGTAATTTGCAGAGAAAAACAAACAAAAACAATTGAAAGGTTGACATTTCTTCGCCTCATTTGGAAAAAGATCATCTTTATATTTTTAACCATTTGAATCATGTATAAAATTAATCATTACGATTTCATTCATAAATCAATCCTGATAATACGAGCTATTAATTACACATCAATTACCAAGTAATATACCAATAATGTAGCACAATAACCAGTGATCACAAACTGTTCATTGGTCAAGCATGTTACTGTCCTAACAGCTGATTGGTTGGAGGGTGTGCATCCTAACAAGTGATTGGCTGGAGGTTATTTCCAGATACCTGCAGGGCTGTGGTGAAATTAGGGCAGTGGTGGTCGCATTGTGAGCTTGTAGATCTGCTATTTTCAAAAGATTTGTATACATTTTAAAACTTAAAATGGGACATAATCTGCATAATAACTAGTTTTACTTTGGTACTTTAAGTACATTTTGATACAAATACTTTTGCATTTTTACTCAAGTATATTTTTCATTCCGGATTTATACTTGTAACAGTATTTCTACATTACAGTATTGATACTTTTACTTAAGTAAAAAATGTGACTACTTTTTCCACCACTGCTTTAGGGGCAGGGCGATAATTGGACAAAACTCTAATAATCACATGTTGATGCAAAGCTCTCCATATTGATGTTGTGCAGATAATATTGTATTATGAAAATAAAAAAATATCAAAACTTCTTGAAACTGTAAAATAAGGCACAAGTATTGAAACAAGGAGTAGATAGCTTACGCCATCACAATATTACGATGATTATCTAAAATCAAATTATATACTCTCAATTAATATCCATATAATATTTAGATTATTATAGTCTCATATCATGGTATCCATATATTTATATTGTTGCTGGCAGGTGGAAACCTTTTGTATTGATTGAAGTAGGGCTTTAAAGTTTAAATATGGAGATATAAAGTTTCGGCCCACTAGCAACAATCTACTGCCCTGCCCTAGAATAGGTCTCATCATTTATTATTCAGAACATTGTAGTGTATTAAAAACAACATTCCGTCTGTGGACAGTTCAGAAACCTGCCTACCAGTGACATCATCGGTAGACAGGTTTGGTCATTTCGAAAAAGATTTCAACCAATTTTTATTTTATTTTTATGCAAGAGCATAGAAACAGAATACATTGATTATGGTATGCATTAATTAAAAATATATACTCGTTTGAAATATCCAAACTTGTCAGTGCTAGGCAGGTTTCTGTACTGTCCACAGACCTCCTCAGAGACACTGACGGTGACTGACCATATAGACAGCAATGGTGCCATCTTATAAATTGTATTTATGTCCATAAAAGGTCTCTAAACTACCTCCCCCTGGCCAGCCTGGGCGCCTGATGGAGGGGAAAGGAACTGGTCGGAATAACGTGTTCCTTCCACGCGCTACGTCTGGCCGGGGAATCTCTCCCCTGTCATGTGAAAAGAAGCAGCTTGGACTCCTCATGCATAGAAGGAAGCATGAGGTCAGTCCGCTGCCCCCCCAGGTTGGCAGAGGATGTGTAGCGGCCAGGATTACATTCAATAATTGACAATGGGTGAAAAGCATGGGTTGCAAAATCGTGGGATAAAAATGTAAAAAAGAAAAGAAAAAAAATGCAAAAGTTGAGCATTCATTTTAGAATATGGAGATAAGAGGTTTCTGCCCGACAGCAATGAAATGATCAATAGTGAGCCAATTACATGAAGGTAGGCTACCTTCTGCAGCGAGACAACGTTTAGACCAGCTTTATGAATATAGTACCAACAGAAAATGTATATTTGTTGCGGTCAGGCAGAAATCTCTTATCTCCATATTTTAACTTTTTTCGTAAATGAATACCCCATTTGATCACATTACAGCGTCACACAAAAGCATCAAAAAAGTAGCAGATCCACAAGTTCTAAAGGTGGCACGAAGCGACGTGTTTTGAGCTTGTAGATCTGCTACGTGATGCTTTTGAATGTGAATCCTGAAAAGTAACAGTTTTGGACATATAACCTGAGGTTTCCACCCGACAGATTATATTCAATGAGCGTATTGCCCCAAAATTGTTATAAACAACACATTTTAATTGTTGATGTAAGCAGGATCATCCACTCCAAGCCGTGTTCTCATTTAAAAAATATTCCACTTGACATTTGATAACTGCATTACTTCTACTCTCCATCTCATTTCCAAATAACTACAAATATAGTTAATCTTACTGGTATAGTAACTCAGTAATCAGTCATTATACAATAGCAGGTTATGAAATCTATTTTATTTATATATTACTTGGTAATTTACATCGATGCATTAATAACGGCCAATAATAAAACTGCAGAGCACCAGCCAGCCAATCCCCATTGAGCTTTTCACTTACTTCTTTTTTTTTTAACCCATAATCCCATAGGCTTGACCTCTGACCTCATATGGTGCAGTACTTCCTGGCTCAGGGCAAGGATAGTCTAAGAAGGATGAGACGCGAAGACCGTACGGGCGACGCCATGTTGCTTTGGAAGGAAAGAAACATGCGCAGTTGAGACCAGGAAGTTGGACATGCACAACTGCGCATGTTTCTTTCCTTCCAAAGCAACATGGCGTCGCCCGTACGGTCTTCGCATCTCATCCTTCTTAGACTATCCTTGGCTCAGGGTTGACAGTAGTACCTATTCGATCTATAAATCCACACATCAAATGGATCTACACATCTGTTCTCCCAGTCTGTATACTGTCGTAACGAAACGAAACAACACGTTTGATCTTTGACCCGGGTTCACGGGTCAAGGAGGAGGGGGCGGCGTGGGGGTTTTAGGCGGGGTTAAGGGGGATGCACCCCACCCCGACCCCACCCTCATGGCACACCATCGGCGCCATGAACGTCCAGTGGTTCGCCGATTGGCTCTCGGGGTCGTACATCTCCAGGGAGCTGAGGTTGGATTGGCCGTCGTATCCGCCCACGGCGTACAGTCTGGCGGAGGTGGCGACCAGTGACACACGGCTGCGCCGCGTGTTCATGGCAACTAGGTGGCTCCACTGACCGGCCAACGAGCTGTAGACCTCGGCTCCGCTCAGGAAGCCTGATCCGTCGTAGCCTCCAGCCACGTACAGGTGGCTGCCGAGCGCTGCGGCGCCGTGCCGGCAACGCTTGTTGATCATCCCCGAGATGGGATGCCACTGCTCTGTGTGGTGGTTGTAGTGCTCCACCTAGAGGACAGGAGGGACAAGTACGCGCTTTAATGAACGACCATCAATAACGTGTTCCTTCCACGCGCTACGTCCGGCCGGGGAAACTCTCCCCTGTCAGGTGAAAAGAAGCAGCTTGGACTCCTCATGCATAGAAGGAGGCATGAAGTCAGTCCGTTGCCCCCCCAGGTTGGCGGAGGACGTGTAGCACCCAGGATTACATTAGATAATTGACACTGGGTGAAAAAATGGGTTGCAAAATCGTGGGATAAAAAAAAGAGACTAAAAAGCCCGGTCATTGGTCAGTCAAGCCACATAAATTCTACTTATTTGACAACATCGGTATTGGCAGTTATGCAGTCAACGCCGTGTCGCAATTGTAACCACTTTGAACCTGGTGTCCCAATTTTGGGCATGTAGATGGCAGTGGTGGAAAGTAACATGTACTTAACAACAATTGAGGTATTTGTACTTTACTTGTGTTTCCAATTTCTAATACTTTTACTTCTACTCCACAACATCTCAGGGACAAATATTGTACTTTTACTCCACTACATTTATTTGAAAACTTTAGTTAGGCCTACTTTGTGGATTTTGATTATTATTACAAAACATATATTACCCATTTCAACCCTAAATACAGGGTTGGAAAACAATAATACATTTAGGCAATTTTCAAAAGATTTTGATACATCTCTGAAAACTTGAAATGGGACATTCAGTACTTTTACTTCAAGTTAAGTACATTTTGAGGCCAATACCTTTGTACTTTACTCAATTACATTTTAAATTCCAGACTTTTACTTCATCACAGTATTGATATTTTTACTTAAGTAAAACAATTGGGTGAACAAAAAGTGAAAAAAGAACACAATATAAATGGATTGTATTCGATCTGCCTGCTCCTCTATAGAGCGTCGCAGTCCCGCCTCCTACCCTGACCCAGGAAATGAAACCCAATGCATTATTCTCATAGACATTTCGTAAAGTATTTATTTAAAGACGGTTACGCCGCGGACAAAGCCAACTCGAGTCGTGACAACTCATGACAACACAAACAATATTTTGGACCAAACAAATAATTAGAAAGAAGAAAAAAACGGCAGGTTACAACACTTTCTTTGTTGTTTTTCTTCTTTGTAATTATTTGTTTGGTCCAAAATATTGTTTGTGTTGTCATGAGTTGTCACGACTCGAGTTGGCTTTGTCCGCGGCGTAACCGTCTTTAAATAAATACTTTACGAAATGTCTATGAGAATAATGCATTGGGTTTCATTTCCTGGGTCAGGGTAGGAGGCGGGACTGCGACGCTCTATAGAGGCATTTGCATCATGTGGTCTGGGACGACACCTACAGGTTGATAGGTGGTACTGCCCAAAAGGTCAAAATGTAATGTTTCTGGCGGAAGTACCGCTCAAGGAAATGACGTTGACACTTTACAAATCTGTTTACATCTCCGTGAATGAAACAAGTGTTGCAATTGGTCGAAAAAACATTGTATCCGGGGGAAATAAATGTTCCGGCCCGACACTTCCGCCGATACCGTCTCTGCCTTATATTGTGACCAGGCTTTTCTCTTCGCAGATGAGTAAGCCAGATTGGTTGCTTCTAGTTTTATGAACGGTTCCGCAAACGGTTCTCATCAGTCTTCAATTTGGCTCTGCTGTGTCTGTGCATGCATGCAAGCAGCTGTGGTGACGTCACCCCACCTACATGAGTGTGTGGGGTGGATACGCCCACTGGTCTTGGATCAGTAGTAAGCATGCAAACTTCACGCGAGACGGAGAGTCGGAGACGAGTGTAGGCTGGTAGCGAAAACAGCAGCATATCGAACGAACACAAAAGTCCTTAGAAGTGTGGTTTGACCAGTGCTGCAATCCTTTCATGCAAAGGTGGTAGAGCATGTCGACTTTAAGTTAACTTCTCCACAGAAACACAAGGTTAATGTTAGTATCTTATCAATGTATATAATGTATCGTGATTCGTGTCGAGTCTCCGTGTACCACCGCTGCACTGCGGTCAGCTGCGTCAGCTGCGTCACACACTATCTTTTTGCTCGCTCAAAAAAAATCCACTGTCTGTGTGTTTGCACCCTATGGTGGACGGGTCAGCGCTACTAGCAGCCTGTACAGCCAGCAGCCGCAAGAGACAACGGCATGTGCCTGCAGAATACGATCCAAATTATAATTATAATATGCCTAGTTCGGTCTCCAAAGCCTGACAATACACATCCAAATGGACTCGCCCAAGTTGAAATAATAGTTTTCGATTTCTAATAGTGTTGTATAATTATTTTCGACAGAGAAACATACACGTTACTAAAACAACAATAATAATATGGGGGGAAAACAAAGGCAAAAAGGGGGACAACGGAGACAGTGCCTCTTTCAACTGACATCTAATCTACAACAAGCGTTGCCACTACTAAGGCTTGCCCACCTTCCCCTGCTTTCAGGATGCCCAACCGGGCAAGTGCTCATTTGAGAGGGGACACAACCCTCTATAAACAACAAGAGATATCTGTCTAAAAAGCTGAACATGGCCAGAGCACTCCGTCTTCTCTGTGGAATGTAAAATAAGAGCCTTTACCTAAAGGTGCTGTTTTCACTGTTGTACACTTAAAAATATAAAACAGGTGTGAACCCATAGCCATATTTATAGCTATGTAGGTATTTAGCATAACAAATGAGATATGATTTCTTTATTGCACAGCCCCATAAAGTAAAAAAAAAACAATGTTAGGGTTTACTTTTCGGGCAAGTGGGCATGACATAGACAAGTAGAACATGACCTGTACTTGCCCCACGGGCAAGTGCCTTTGAGACCTTACAGTGCGTATTAACAGCGGGCGAGGATCGGCCGACACATCGCCTAATCGCCCAAAAAGATGAATTATTTTTATCTTTTCGGGTGACTCCGCCCACTTTTCGACTATCAGCCGTTCGCATGCTATCGCCGGTAGTTGCCGGGTCCCATAGACAAATAATGTACTTCCGGAAAATTCGTCTGGCTGTCGCCCACTGTTAAAATGTACAGTTAGTGTCAACCCCTGTATTACAAGCTCAAAACGTGTCACGTTGCAATGCGTCTCTAGACATCAGGGTTCACAGCAAATGTCAGTTTGGACACATTGTTTGGACGGTTGTTTAGACAGTGTTGCACCGACAGACAGACACAGACAGACAGACAGACAGACAGACAGACCGTGTTGAAGATCTGTAGACCATCATGTCCGCCAGAGACGAATATCCTCCCGTCAAACACAGTGACCCCGGCGGCACTGCGACTGGCATTCATCTCCGTTACCAGCATCCATCTGAAAGATGGATTCTCATTAATTATGCATTCATAATTATAACAATACATTCATCAATCATAAATTTGGGTTTTAAGAAGTTTTAAGGAGAATAATTTAACTGAAACGACATTGGACAGACAGGACAGCAGAGAGGGAGACAGTGTAGGAGAGAGACAGACAGCTGAGAGAGAGAGAGTGTAGGAGAGACAGACAGTAGGACAGCTGAGAGGGACACAATGTAGGAGAGACAGACAGGACAGCTGAGAGGGAGACACTGTAGGAGAGACAGACAGTAGGACAGCTGAGAGGGACACAATGTAGGAGAGACAGACAGGACAGCTGAGAGGGAGACACTGTAGGAGAGACAGACAGTAGGACAGATGAGACAGACCGTGAAGGAGAGAGACAATTAAACAGCTGAGAGAAAGAGTGTAGGAGAGACAGACAGTAGGACAGCTGAGTGAGAGAGACAGACAGTAGCACAGCAGAAAGACATACAGTGTAGGAGAGTAGGACAGCTGAGAGAGACACACGGTTCTGTCTCACCTGTCTGTTTCTGGTGAATACCATTCCACAGAGCTCAGAGATGACTTCCCATCGTAGCCTCCGCACACGTAGATACGGCCGTCAATCACAGCCGTTCCCATGGCGCTGGGACGGAACGCATGGTTATTGTTTTGGACAGACAGACAGGAAAAGCTGCAACATTTTCCAACCGAACGAGAACTGTTTTTGGTCTGGAAGAGCTCTCTGAAAAGTAGAAGAACTGTGTGTGTGTGTGTGTGTGTGTGTGTGTGTGTGTGGACATTGGCTGGAGTATGCTGCAGCCTTTAGAGGGACAAGACAGATAGACAGACAGACAAACAGACAAGTACCTGCGCTGCGTGTTCATACTGGAAACTCGTGTCCAACTGTCCGTCTCTGGGTTGTATACTTCCACCGTGCTGAGACGCGATTGGCCGTCGTATCCACCGATGGCATACAGCAGCCCGTTGATGACGGCCACGCCCACCCGGCTCCGAGACGTCGTCATTGGCTGACACCGCTCCCAGAAATTGCCAGCGGGATCAAACACTTCAACTACGTTTAACGAATCGCCTGTCATGTACGAGAAGACAAAAAAACTGAAACTGTAAGTGACATAATTAAATCATCATTTAATGTTCTTTTCCCTCCCTGCTCCAAATCAGTAGTTCTCACACTTTCAAGAGTGTGTTAAAAAATAAGCAGCACCACAAATTGATGTGCCACGAGCTTGTATATCTGCTGTTTTTAACAGCCAACGCAAAAATCTAAAATGACACAGATGCTTACCCAGTTTTAACACTAGATGACACTTGAAATTATTGTGGTGGAATAATATTTGTAGTAATAGTAGGCGTAGCAGCAGCAGTAATAGTTAGTAGTTAGGGCTGTCACAGTTACACATTTAAGTTGACGATTAATTGTCACACAAATAAATGCGATTAATGATTGAATTATGTTTTTTGCATTGAACATTGGAACGTTACAATTTGTATTTCTGTTTGTCTTTTAGGCTTCATAAATCACAAATTGCACAGAGCAGATATAGCAAATAGAATATAAATATACAAAGAAATCACTCACATTTAATATTTTCTTCTTTCCAAACAATTTAGAAAACAGTGGAAATAGTTGATCTCCAAGCTTACAACACGTGTTGTTGACGTGAAAAATTTGAAAATGTATGGACATTTTTCAACATGGAAACGGACGATTATGTAAAATGAATTGCGATCATCTCAAATAATTGTGATTAGGCGATTATCTAAGCATAATTGTGATTATCTCAAATAATTGCGATTAGGCTATTATGTGCCTAGTACTAGTAGTAATAGTAGTACCAGAGCTGTTGAGTCCTCCCACGGCATAGATCAGTCCATTAATAGATGTACAGCATCTCTGTCTGGTTTTAAACAACGCTAGATGAGGTCTTCGTTCGGGCATCAGGTGGAAATCTTTTGCTTCATCAACCAGATCCCTGTAACACGTGCACACACACTCAATTTGAATTTGTTTGAATTTTAAATATTTTTAAAAATTATGTATTCATTCAGCTGCACCAGCATCATTAACGTTTACATATTTCAGCTTGTAAAAATGAAAGAGGTCACACGATGCAAAATATGAAACCAACATTGGCTTCTTACATAAATACATTCTATTTTTTTAGCCTTTGCACCCATGCCCTATTGGCGTGCGTGCGCCCATCCTGTTTGTTAAATAATGAATATTAAAATAATCCTAATCGTCTTCATTCACCTGCATTTATGACAGCAGCGAATCAGGTCTTCCTGTTGGACGTGGTCTGACAGGAAGCGAGGTCGACAGAGAGGAAGTCTGATCTTAGACAGGAGCTCGTGCAGGATAAACTGACGCTCGTCTCGTTGATGCCGAACCCACGATAATACTGATTCAAATACCTGGAAAAACACACGCACATATAACACATTACAGTACACACACAAAGCATTCACTGCCTCAAATACCAAGAAATACCCACACACAGTACAGGATAATACATTAAACCAGTGGTTCTCAACCTTCTCAGACCGCGACTCCCCAAAATAATTTGAACTGGGGACTAGTGTTGTAGTACTCGAGTGTTTGACTGGTCTGGAGTCCGGTCTGGAGTCCACATTTTCATTTTCTCAGTCTTGTCTCGGTCCCGCCCTTAAATTTGACTTGGCCTCGACTCTGTCTTGGACCAAGGGATGCAGGACTCCTCCCCCACAGAGTCCACTCGAGTCACTACAATGCAATGAAATAAATATATTATACCCATATTATGAGGATCCCATTCGCATTATAAGATAGCTGTCTGGCCTGCCAACTTGTTCCTCAGCCTTCACACTGAGTTCATCAAAGTGGTACCAACTTGTTCCTCAGCCTTCACACTGAGTTCATCAAAGTGGTACCAACTTGTTCCTCAGCCTTCACACTGAGTTCATCAAAGTGGTACCAACTTGTTCCTCAGCCTTCACACTGAGTTCATCGAAGTGGTACCAACTTGTTCCTCAGCCTTCACACTAGGCATGCCACGGTATGAGATTTTACAGTACGGTACGGTGCCGGTATTGAAAACCTATACCTCAGTATTCCACGGTATTTATATTAAAAAAAAAATAATAAAAAAAGATTGCCCCCCCCCCCCCCCCACCTATGTCTAGTGACTACCCCCACCTCCTTATAAGCCCTTCTTTGTTCCCCAACCTGTAGGCCTACATATCTTATTTATTTATTTTTCGCTTTTTATGATCATTTGAATTTTGTTATTTGTCATGTGACTTGTCATGATTATGAATTGATTACCCAGGACCGAATGGAAACAAGACTGCAAGGACTTTTTTCAGTGATCCCTTTGGACATTGACTGTACCCTATACTGATTACATTTCTGCCAATAAAGTATTCAATCATTGAATCAATAGCTATTCACCACTGTATTTCACTGTACTATGGCTCCCCCTAATGGCCGTTTTGTACCCTGCACGCTGTAATGCAATCTGCGCATGCTCGCAACTGCGTGCCTCTGTGTTGTTGACACTTGACAGTTCACACTTTTAGTTTAGTACATGTGGAAATATGGAATATACAATTGGATCTGGGTGTCTTTCAGCAACACTAACTCAAAGGTAGGAAGCAACTTTTCAATCTACTGCAGCTGTGTGGTGAAAATAAACGTTTTGCCTTAGTCTGGGAGTGGAGTTGCACTGCATGCGCAGCATGCGCCGCCCACCAACGCTGTATTAAAATACCGTAAACTCGGAAATCTCACGGTATCAACACCGTGGCTGTTCCTGTCGCGGTATTACCGAAATTCGGTAAACCGCGGCATGCCTACTTCACACTGAGTTCATCGAAGTGGTACCAACTTGTTCCTCAGCCTTCCCTTCACATTGAGTTCATCCTAAGTGGTACCAACCTGTTCCTCAGCCTTCACATTGAGTTCATCCTAAGTGGTACCAACCTGTTCCTCAGCCTTCACATTGAGTTCGTCGCAGCCCACCAGCTCCAGCACCTCGTCCGTCCTCAGACTAAGGAACTCTTCCGATTGGCTGACGTCCACAAAGTGCTGGTGGATGAAGCGGTTGGCCGAGTCGTACAGCGTGGTGCACATCATGGTTTCTGCGAACTGACGCACTCCCAGGCAGTTCTTAGGGTGCAACCTGCACACACATCATGTATTAATGTGGGTGTATTAACAGTAACATGTATTAACTGACACACTCCCAGGCAGTTTTTAAGCCCTAACCACACCAAAGGGTCAAGACGGTTTTAGCGTTGTCCCTGCGGTGTGATATGTCTTGTTGCACGTTGACCCACGTTGACCCTAGTGATTCAACGCATGGAATTCAATGGCCCAAACCACACCAAAGGGTCAAGACAGTTTTAGCTTTAACTCCTTGCAACCGTTTGGACCCAAGGAGTTGCATGGTGACCCTTTGGTGTGGTTAGGGCTTTAGGGTGCAACCTGCACACACACACACATGTTATTTATTAACACATTCAGTAGGACGTGTACAAATGTCATATCTAATCCAACCGATGGATCCAGTGGACGTGTACACACGTCCTAGCGTTTTATTATCGATATCAAACAAAAAAAGAGTTTTTTTTGCACCATACTCCTTGCTGTTTCGTGCATGCGTGTTGCCGTTCACTTCCTTGTTTACGGCTCAGAAAGAATGCCTCGTATCTCCTAATCTAGGGAGCTCTCCATGGTTTTGACCAGATGGGCATACTTCTGTCTTCATTTCTGACTTAAACAAGCCTCTCGTTTGGAATATTAACGCTTCTAGAGAGACTTTATTTATGACATTGTGAGGTAAAGACGGGAGGGGGGTTGGCTTTCAGAGTAAAAGCTGCCATATCTCCCAGGCAGTTCTTAGGGTGCAACCTGCACACACTTCAGCCAGTGACCCAAAAGAGACATTTTATGTCTCCCTACCGGGACCCAAACTAGTGAAAATAGAAGATCTACAAGTTCACGTGTGCAACGTGGCCAGCAGATTGGCTCCTCGCCCACTCAGGGGCTTGTCCGTTCCGTAGCGCGACCCTCACCCATAGGAATGCAAATTTCTGCCTTTGTCTCAGGGTGTGGGGGCCATCACCTGCACTCACTTGGCAGGTACAACCTCTTTGAAAACCTGTTTAGTGTTTCCGATTGTGCAACCAGAAAATGCAATTGAATAGTGGGAACAACGCTTTGTTCCCACTTGATTTAAGCAATGTCATTACTACTTTCCTACTTTCAATGATTTACGCATCATGTTAAACCAGAGTAGTAGACTAGTAGACAACCTCTCGCCTAAATAGTCTGTCTCCTAGCGATTGAGAGTGATTTAACTGAAGGCCTGAACTATTCAGTTATAGATAATTTCAAGTGCAACCCCCGTCCTCTCATGTTGAGACATCACTACATGCTTGAACACGATTTTGTCATTAGTGGAAATGAGTCACTAATTTGATCAAAATACATACTCATTGATTATGAGATGAAATATACTAACTTTATTAATTATCAAAGGGAAATTGAAGCATTACAACAGCATAATGTGACACATAAATAAAACTACTAGACAAACAGAAAAACAACAGGCACAAGTGGACATAAACACACAAGACCAGAACCATGCAATGCAGTTCTTATGCATTTTCATTATAGTCTGATGGCAGTTGGCATGAAAGAGAGTCTGTACCGCTCCTTATGCAGTAGATCTACAAGCTCACAACACTGTGAGCATGTAGATTTGCTGTTTTCACTGTGTGCAACATTGCATTCATAGAAGAAACGCTAGCTTTGACAACATCCAAATGACTGAAATCATTCGTGGCACGTGAGAACATGAATGAATCCATTGCGTGGTAGCAGTGAGTTACCTGTCCTGTAGGAATGTACAACAGGCATCTTTAACGTTGTGAAGCTGAAGAAAACTGGCTCCGACCAGGAGAGACTGCACGTTCTGCTGGTCGATGGCAACGTGTCCGTTGTACGCAAAGTTAATGAGAGCCTCCAGGGCGCTGTGGAACGACAAGACACGTTTATTTACCACCAAACACATCTACAACTGACCTGAGGTCAGATAAAGGTGAATGAGACTGAGCCTCCAGAGCGCTGTGGACAGTTAACAAACCTTATGTCACTCACTGGCCAGGGCCGGTGCTTCCATACAGGCCACCCAGGCAATGGGCTCTATGCACAGCAGCCATTTTGGAAAGAATGAGCAAGTGGGGATGACCTTTGGGCTCTGAGACCTTATTGTCAACCCTGATCTGGAGTCTGTTTCTATACACTTGGGACTCTGTATGTATACACTGGCGGACCTTACCTGGGGTCCATGCCCTGCATGATGATTTCATCTTGTTTGGACTCCATCATGTCGGTGGTAAACATTGCGTGGAAATACGGGATGGAAGCAGCCAGGACGATCCTATGAGCGCTGAACTTGTGGTCTCCAACCTACAACACAAACACATAGTGTTATGGAACTGTGTGATATTATATGTATATGGATTCTTCCACAACAATAACATTACAATACAAAAACTAAATCATTTGTCTGTATCCTTTAAAACTCCTATTTATACAAAGAAAAAATATATATATCCAATTCATGAGGGTTCACAGAGCTTGCAGATCTACGCCGTCTCTCTCAACTTTTCCTATCTTCTGTCTCTCCTACACCGTCTCCCTCTCAGCTGTCCTACCGTCTGTCTCTCCTACACCGTCTCCCTCTCAGCTGTCCTACTGTCTGTCTCTCCTAAAATGTCTCCCATTCAGCTGTCCTACTGTCTGTCTCTCCTACACCGTCTCCCTCTCAGCTGTCCTACTGTCTGTCTCTCCTACACTGTCTCCCTCTCAGCTGTCCTACTGTCTGTCTCTCCTACACTGTCTCCATCTCAGCTGTCCTACTGTCTGTCTCTCCTACACTGTCTCCCTCTCAGCTGTCCTACTGTCTGTCTCTCCTACACTGTCTCCCTCTCAGCTGTCCTACTGTCTGTCTCTCCTACACTGTCTCCCTCTCAGCTGTCCTACTGTCTGTCTCTCCTACACTGTCTCCCTCTCAGCTGCCCTACGGTCCGTCTCCCATTCAGCTGTCCTACTGTCTGTCTCTCCTACACCGTCTCCCTCTCAGTTGTCCTACTGTCTGTCTCCCATTCAGCTGTCCTACTGTCTGTCTCTCCTACACTGTCTCCCTCTCAGCTGTCCTACTGTCTGTCTCTCCTACACTGTCTCCCTCTCAGCTGTCCTACTGTCTGTCTCTCCTACACTGTCTCCCTCTCAGCTGTCCTACTGTCTGTCTCTCCTACACTGTCTCCCTCTCAGCTGCCCTACGGTCCGTCTCCCATTCAGCTGTCCTACTGTCTGTCTCTCCTACACCGTCTCCCTCTCAGCTGTCCTACTGTCTGTCTCCCATTCAGCTGTCCTACTGTCTGTCTCCCATTCAGCTGTCCTACTGTCTGTCTCCCTCTCAGCTGTCCTACTGTCTGTCTCCCTCTCAGCTGTCCTACTGTCTGTCTCCCATTCAGCTGTCCTACTGTCTGTCTCCCTCTCAGCTGTCCTACTGTCTGTCTCCCATTCAGCTGTCCTAATGTCTGTGTCTCCTACACTGTTTCCCTCTCAGCTGCCCTACTGTCTGTCTCTCCTACACTGTTTCCCTCTCAGCTGTCTGACTCCTGCTGTCTGTCTCTCCTACGTGTCCTACCGTCTGTCTCTCTCTCTGTCCTAGGGCTGGGCAATAAACCAAAGATAAATTTAAACCGAAATGTAGATCCAATAACTGACATAATCCTGATCATGTAGGTTAATAAGTAGATTAATTGAGTTTTTTTGTAATAAGTATTTAAAATGTTGTTATACAGTATATCATGAACTAACTAACTAACATGAAAACTAGGTATGGACAATTAATCGGTCATCACCCAGTATCACCCATCCCTATAAAAAAACTGATTACGGTAACTATTCAGTTCAGTTTCAGCATTTCTGGGGAGCAAAACAATAATACATATGTGTATGTACAACACAAGAAGAACGCCACAATTTGTGCCATGGGTGGCACAATCTCAAAAGTCCAAGGTACAGGACAGGTAGTCAAGCGGAAAAAGGGGACAGGGAGAAGCGTAAAGCTTATAAAGCCCTACTAATACAGCCCCTGGCTAATTTTCCACTAATGAAGTTGTCACAGTGTTTACAGCACACTTCAAGGAAAAGATACATGATTACATGATGAATGTACTGTAGATGGTGTTTTACACACCTTCATACAGAATACCCTACATCACATGTGTGTGGCGGCGGCGGGGTAACTATGTTGTATGAACTGTTGATTTCATCGAGGTAGTCGATGAAGGATATTATCGGGCATTACGACGCCTGAAGGCCTGCCAAAACACATTATCAATCAACTGTAGATTTAGTCAACTATTTAGTCTACAACTAGACTAAAACTTTTCGGATGACTAAAACTCAATCAAAATGTGCTGTCAAAATCAACACTGTTTGATCATGGTTTGTAAAGTAAGACCAGTTGTACTAATGTACTCGAAATCATGTGTAGCAGTTGTACTTGTAATAATTCAACAGGTTGCTATGGAGATTATCCCCAGTGATGTCACAAATAGATAAACCGTGCAGCTTATTATAATGCATCTTTCAGTTGATCACACACACACACACACACACACACACACACACACACACACACACACACACACACACACACACACACACACACACACACACACACACACACACACACACACACACACACACACACACACACACACACACACACACACACACTTTAACATTGAGCTAATAGAGCCTGCCTAAGCTTACCTAGGGGATAAATTGAATCTTGACCATCAGGTCAAAATTCATGTCAGATCCTGTCTTTGTGTCTAGGTGAGACATGACTTTTAGGATCTAAATGTCTCAATAGAAGAGCAGGGAGACAAAATACAACCACCCCAATACAGATTGGACAATTGGGGGGCGGGGTTGGGGGGGAGCAGACCAAGTACAAAGCCAAAGGTCAAGTTTACTAAGTATTGAGGGTTTAAGTGGTTAAATGTCTGAAAACACACATTAACATGAATCCAACATATTAATAGAAAAGATAATTTCGTAGATAAACAAAAGATTGATTATACAATATACACAACACATCAGTGTTGTGTAGTGCTGTCAAACAAGTCTATGAGGCCATCTACGAAATGTATGAAAAAAAGATTAATCTGCAAACACAATTTAATACGATCGCTGCTTCATCTCTCAGCTAAGGCGTCCATGGCCTGAAAAGCGTTGAAGACACCTGAATTTACTAGACCACACACTGTGTGTTGGGAGACCTACAGTAACAATTAACCACAGAAATCCAATTTGGCCGATATGTTGTAATAATATGAACAGAGCAGCTTCAGTAACAACTGTAAGGAAGCAGACATGGGTCAACAAACAGTTAAAAAACACAAACAAAACGCCCCACATTGTGTTCATTTGGGAAGCAGCTTCTTGTATTTATTTAGTTTCAAATGTTCATAAGGAGTGAACTTATCCTGTTAGCAGTGCTGTAAAGTATACTACTTTACTGGAGTATTTCCAATTTTCAATACTTCTAATATTCTTTACAAACATAGCAACAACTCTGGTAAACTGCCCTCCCACTCTGGGTGTTTTGGTGTTGTAGAGCATATCAAAGCTTTCTACAAAAACCTAGGTGTTTGTAAAGATGTTAAACTAGTAATGGTAACAACTGATG
Organism: Electrona antarctica; assembly: GCF_951216825.1. Lineage (NCBI taxonomy): Eukaryota > Metazoa > Chordata > Actinopteri > Myctophiformes > Myctophidae > Electrona > Electrona antarctica. Next base: position 24,604,204 of record NC_136800.1, on the reverse strand, counting down.
ATGAGGTACTTCAAAAACGGAGTGCTCTGCAAACCAACAAGGCCACTGGCCAAAGTGGCCATGGCAATATATTCCCTCCAAATTTCTCAGCGACTCTGACTATATAATAGCTCCAATCATCACCCACATAATAAACTCATCAAACATGGACAGTTCCCTCAAGATTTAAAACTTGCTAAAGTAACCCCCCCTGCACAAGAAAGGGAGACAATTAGACCCCGGCAACTACAGCGCTATTTCTATTCTTAGCTCCATCTCGAAAGTGATGGAAAAAATAGTCAGGTGAACAGGTTTAAAAGTATCAAAAAAAATTTTTACAAATTCCAATAAGAACATCCCAAAAGGCTTTCGACACTGTAAACCACTCCACACTGATTAATAAGCAATTGGTTTTGATAGCACATCAGTGATCTGGATGCAATCCTACCTGGAGGAGAGAGAACAGATGGTGGAGGTGAACAGAACAGAACACTGTCCCCCCCCTCCCAGTGAGCTGTGGCGTTCTACAAGGAAGCATACTAGGGAATTTACTGTTCCTAATATATGTAAATGACATGACATCAGCTTGTGACTGCAACTTGTTCCTGTACGCAGATGACCAGTGGTGTCATGCTCGTAGAACGCAGTACCACGCCGTGGGACCAGTAATGTTTTGCCGTGCACGCGCAGGAACGGAACGGAACGGTGCATGTGCGTGCACGCTAGAACCTAGATTCAAGAGAGGACGCACCTAATCAACCTCGTGTCACCAAACTTTCCAAGACGCACAAAGTACCCAGTGGTCTAGGTTTACTGGTGCAACCAGTAAACCTAGACCACTGACCACAGGCCCTCAGCTCTGAACTCGGTAGAATCTGCACCTGGCTCGCTGATAACAAACTTTCTTTACACCTGGGAAAAACTGAATCCATTCTCTTTGGATCAAATAGTAAACTCAGCAAGGCAGACAGCTTCTCAGTTAAAGTGGGTGACAATATTATCACACGAAAAGCTGAAATTACCTACCTAGGTTCCATCCTGGAGGCAAATCTTTCCAGGGATAAAATGGCCACCAACGTAATCAGAAAAGTCACCCAAAGAACAAGATTCCTGTACAGGATCTCCTCACTGGTCAACAAAAACACCTTGAAGACCCTAACAGGAGCCCTTGTACAAAGTGTCTTCGACTATGCATGCACCTCTTGGTACCACAGCCCCTCAAATGCCCTCAAAACAAGGCTCCAGACTTCCCAAAACAAACTGGTCAGGTTACTACTTGGCCATGTTGGCCTCACTCCCCGAACGCACCTCACCCGACCATTTTGATAGGCTGGAATGGCTTAGGGTTGACGACAGAGTACAGCATCTTGCAATGGGTCTGGTTTACAAGATTCGCTGCTACAACACCAAGTCCAAGATACCCATGTACCTGTCTAAATACTTCCTTAATGTCAACAAAGTCCACAATCGCAACACCAGAGGGAGTTCAACTAACCAACTCAGATTCGGCTCAAACAAGAAACAAGATTAAATTAATTTAGCTCCTATGCCACTATAATGTGGAACGCCCTACCAACAGCCATCAAGACATGTCTCCTTCAAAACCGCTCTCGAAGAGTACCTATAGGGACGGCTGCAATTCGAAACTGGCCCCCTCCCCCCACCCCTTTCTTCCCATACTGTACATGTTTTTTTCTCCCCCTGTGTTACTATGATGATTTCCTGAATAATTTTAATAGAAGTGTATATTTGTACGTCTCTAAATGTTCTGATGAGTTGAAAATGGTGGACCCGGTTATAAATAAGTGTACTGCTTTATAATGGATCGTCCACAAAGTAACAGTTTTTGTATTGACTGTGCTTTGGTTTGTACCCATTCTGCATACTGTGAAATAAAAACTTCAATCAATCAAACTCCATATCTCAGATGCAAATATTGTGCTTTTACTCCACTACAATTATGCTTTGCAGATATGAATTATTATATTACAAAAGAACACATTAACAATGTTATCTCTATTTTACACATAGGCTATTTTCAAACATTTTAGTACTTTTACTTTTGGCACTTTTGTACTTTTAATTCACTCAAGTAACATTTTGAACACAGGCATTTCACTTGTAACAGAGTATGTTTATATTATGGTATTGCTACTTTAACTTGAGTCAAACATCTTCCACTACTGCTTAGCTTGTTAGCTTAGCAGCTAGCCTCACACAGACAGACAGTGTTCTGTTTACCTTCAGAGTGACATCACACAGCTTGCCCTGACGTCGGATCTCCTCCATGACGCCGTATCCTCTGGACGGCAGGTCGTGCACGCAGAAATGGACCAGGTCCTCCAGCTCTTCACTGATGGAGTCTCCCATCGTCATTATAACGATACAAACCTAGCCAGTGAAGACCAGTGAAAACCCTGCTAGCCAGCTAGCCACTAACCAGCAGCAACCCGTTCAGCTCACACAACAACTCTGACCAGGAACAAGTAACACTGGTGGCCTGTTACGCCGCCGCTGGTGAGCCGTAGAAGAGTGAAGAGTGATTGCAAAACCGAGCCGGTTCTCGCGGTTGGTAACAGACTTCAATAGGTCACCGAGCCGTGTGTTACATCTGCCGGTTAGACCATGTTCAGGCGGGTTTCAAAATAAAAGTATTACTATTGTCACGTGCTCATGCAAGTATGTGTGCCGTGAAATGCTGTTGCATACTTGAACGCACCAGATAAATATTGTGAAATTAAATAGAGATCTAGCATAACAATATTGATTGATTGATTGATTGATTGATTGATTGAAATATGTATTCACAGTTTGTAGAATGGGTTCATTTCAAACGAAAGGCAAGCCAATACAAAAACTGCTGCGAGGATGAAACCAAAAGCACTATTAAAACTTTTTTACATCAGGGTTCTCCATTTTCAATTCATCAGAAAAGGAAATACAGTTAGTTAAAGAAAGTTAACAGTAGCCTATAAGAAAGTAACAGTAGCCTATATGGAAAAAATGGGGTGTAGACTGTAGAATTTGACTTTTACAGGGCCGGGCCACAGGGCCAGTTTTGAATTGCAGCCGTCCGTACCATGTGTGTGATCTTTGAGAGCTGTTTTGGCTTTTCTGCCTTTATTGATAGTTTCAAGTGAAGATAGACAGGAAGGAGGGAAAGAGAGATGGGGAGAGCCACGCAGCAAATGTCATCACGAATGGGACTCGAACACGCAACGCGCTGTCAGGCCAGAGCCTATTTGTGCCATGCGCCTGGACCGCTAGGCCAGTGGCCGTGGGCGCCACTTTGAGAGCTGTTTTGAAGGAGTCTAGGGATTCACATTTCTTAATGGCTTTTTAATGGCATAGGAGCAAAATTAATTTAATCCCTTGTTTGAGCCGAATCTGGGTTGCACATGGTTTATTGAACTCCCCCTGTTGTGATTGTGGACTTAAGGAAGTATTTTGGCAGGTATACTATGGGTATCTTAGTGGTGAATCAATAAAGACCAGGCCCATTGCAAGTTGCTGTACTCTGTCGTCAACCCTAAGCCATTCCAGCCTATCAAAATGGACAGGGGTGAGGTGGGTTTTGAGAGTACGGCCAAGTAGTAACCTGACCAGTTTGTTTTGGGAAGTCTGGAGCCTTGTTTTAAGGTCCTTTGAGATGCTGTGGTACCATAGCCTGGCGCAGCCAGACTTCATCCGCCCCTATTGCATATGATATGCCCCGAATATCTCACGCAGCGCAGCGCAGTGTTATATTAGTATCGCAACACAAGGCCAGTGGTACCATGAGGTGCATGTATTGTCGAAGAAACCTTGAGGGCTCCTGTTATAAGGTCTTCAAGGTGTTATAGTGAGGAGATCCTGTACAGGAATATCTTGTTCCTTTGGTTGACTTTTTTGATTACATTGGTGGCCATTTTATCACAGGAAAGATTTGCCTCTAGGATGGAACCTATAGGTAGGTAATTTAATATTTTCGTGTGATAATAATATTGTCACCCACTTTAACTGAGAAACTGTCGGCTTTGCTGAGATTACTATTACTATGACTATGAAAGCACGTCATCATCCATGCATTATAACCAACATAATGCCAACGTCTTTTTGGCCAGGACCCGTAGCTTAGAGAGAGTATGTGCATGCGTGCGTGCGTGCGTGCGTGCGTGTGCGTGTGACCCGAAGGCCATCCCAATTAGCTGACTGCTAAGGGTGAATGGCCCGGCTGCTCAACAGTGACCTATTGACCACAATCATCTGCAGGGGTCAATGGGTCAGGCTCCAAAAAGACATACACACACATTGGAGTGGCGTGCACCGCTCAAAAAACGGTGCTCTCTGCTGTTTGTTTTTTCCTTTGAATTTGCTTCTGTAGTAGGCTAACTCTGATGACCCCTAAGCCAGGGTTTCGGACCCCCTGTTGAAGACTCATGCTTTATTATCTATTTTTATTTTATTCCAGTTTGATTTGAGTTATTCGCACTCTCTGCAGGCAAAAACAACTCAGGTCGTCCTTCACTGATGGATTTAATGGCTCTCAATAATTCCATTATAGTCGCCAGTCAGGTCTTCGTTGGGATTCCTGACAAAGACCCATAAGGGTCAAAACGTTGATTATTCTCTTAAAATAGTTGGGAGCTCTAGAATGGTGTGCCGACATCCTACCTTCTTACTCCCCATCCCTCTCTCCCCATTTCCTGTCAACCTACTGTACTATCACATAAATAGCCCCCCAAAAAAACAAAAACAACCAAACACAAACAACAAAGCAACAAAAAAACACAAAAAATAACAAAATAAAAATGCAAATAATAAATCCAAATAAAAAACACATAGGCCTATAAGGTCTTGACATAACATTACATATTCAGAAGTGAGACTGAGAACTCATGACAGCAGCATTCTGGAGCAGACCCAGCAGTGAGACAGTTCCCCTTTCTGCCACTAGGGGTCACAAGCGCACAGCATCTGGATATCATCTAATTCAATTCAATTCAGAGCACTAGCTGATGAGAACCCATAGAGGTGGAAGTGCTGCACAAAGTATTCTTTTTTTTGTATTATTATTTTTATCCCACGAATTTGCAACCCATTTTTTTCACCCAGTGTCAATTATCTAACATAAATCTGGGCGCTACACTTCCTCTGCCAACCTGGGGGGGCAGCGGACTGACCTCATGCTTCCTTCTATGCATGCGTAGTCCAAGCTGCTTCTTTTCACCTGACAGGGGAGAGTTTCCCCGGCCAGACGTAGCGTGTGGAAGGAACACGTTATTCAATTCAATTCAATTCAATTTTATTTAAGTGTCAAAACACAACTAGTCTCATGACACTTTACATATAAAGCAGAAAACCAACAAAGATCCACCCAGAGCAAGCAAAATTGCGACAGTGGTAACGAAAAACTCCCCTTTAGGAAGAAACGTCAGGCAGAACCCGACTCTAGGGTGGGCGGCCATCTGCCTCGACCGTGTCGGGGGAAAGGGGGCGGGGAGAGGGGAATAGAAATAAAGAAAATAGAATAAAGATAGACAGGGAAAGAGATGCAGGCAAATAGTAGTAGTAGCAAGTAGTAGCAGTACAATAATGAATGTAATAGTGTAGGATAATATAATATGGTATAGCAATGTTGTCGGATAATAATAATAATATATAATGTATAAGAATATTGAGATATATAGTGTAGTGGTAAAAATATGATAGCATTCCATGGTCGTGCTCTGTGAGGAGGCCGGGTCCACGGTCACACTTTTGGTGGGCGAGGGGCCTGGCATCAGGTCCAGGTCGTGCTCTGTGAGGAGGCCGGGTCCACGGTCACACTTTTGGTGGGCGAGGGGCCTGGCGTCAGGTCCAGGTCGTGCTCTGTGAGGAGGCCGGGTCCACGGTCACACTTCTGATGGGCTCCATGAAGAGGCCTGGTCCACGCCGGTCACACTCGGCAGTCAGTTTGGTGTTCATATTAGGTCCACGGAATTGCGAAGTGGAAGACTCCGGGGAGTGGCTCTTATAGGCCTTAGGCCTTACTGGAGCGGCGCCTATATACATTGATTATTTCAAGCACTACTGGGAGACAAACCCACGGTGTACAATTTAGGCATTTAGCAGACGCACAACAAAGGTGCAGGGTTTGGTGGAAGGTTCCCCTTACTCAGTTCTCACCCTTTTTACTTTGTCGGGTGGCCGAGTACTGAAGACAAGTCTAGCTATAGGCTTTGTCGTAGAGAAAGGTTTTCAATCTAGTCTTAAATGTGCAGAGTGTGTCAGCCCCACGGACCGAAGCCGGGAGAAGGTTCCACAGCTGAGGTGCCATGGGACTTAAACCAAACGCCCTGCCTCCTATTGTAACTTTTGATATTTCTGGGACAGTAAGCATTTTTGCATACTGTGAACGCACTGGTGTTCTATTTGGATATAGGGATCGATGAGTAACTTTTGCAATATTACGAAGGTGAAAAAAGGCAGTCTTTGAGATTTGTTTGATGTGGGATTTGAAGGACATATCTTGGTCAAAGGTAACTCCCAGATTCTTTACAGTGGCCTTGGAGGCCAAGGTAATGCCATCTAGGGTAAAGTTATCGTCAGCTAGTTTGTCTCTTAGGGGCTTATAAGGTTAATAAAAGCTTTTCCAGAGAAACCTAAACTTGTGTTCAAACGAGCTCCCAACTTGGTTTGATTGATTGATTGAAGTATTTATTAACAGTTTGCCAAATTACAGTACATTTCAAGTCAACTGTGAGTGGACGACACACGACACCATAAAGTATTACACTAATTACATTAAGGTCCACCATTTTCAATTCATCATAACATTTAGAGACGTACAAATTAACTTCTTGACTTCTATATAGCCAAAAAACAGGAAATCATCATGGGGAGGAGGTAAAAAGGGAAAAAGTCAGATTTTGGTACTCGGAGTGTTAACAATTTCCCTACTGTACCGGATGGAAACTATAGATGTGGCAACTGTGTGCAACGCACATACACAAAGAAATGCAAGGTTTTTGCCTTTCGGTCATCCTCACACCGGCCGGGATATATCCATACGTGGTGCGATTCCATGTAGCACCACGCATGGAGTGTTGGTATTGAGAAGGTTGAAAAAACACCCAGAGGTGGTGATCTTAAAAGGTTACTTCTCCAACGTGAAACTCATTGGATTTATTTCCTCAATACCACGTCTCCTGATGGTCTAAATGAGGAATTTGATATAAAGCCTTTCCTTTAGGATAAGGTTCATTAGTTTCTTGTTTTTTCTGTTCCCTTATTGGCTTATTGGGACATAGATTTATTTTTAGGCTTGTCTCCCATACCCAGCGGTGGTCTAGCTCTAGGGGGTAGCCTACCTGTTCCCCAGTGCAGAAGATCCCCGGTTCAAAGCTCACCAGGCACACTAACAAAAACCCTATCATGGATAGGCCTATACACATTTTGTCATGTTGGATGTCCTTTTAATCTGTATGTGTTTTTAATCATTATCATCAATCATGACTTTTACTCTCAGATGAACTTGATTTTCTATTGATGTTTTGTTTTAAGTGTGTAAAGTTTTTCTGCTCAGGTAAATTCTGCTCTGATGGGTGGAATGACAGGTTATAGCCCTGGGATTGGTCTATAGGTTGCTGTGCTCCTTCCCACTCCCAGGTGTTATACATGCTCATTAATCAATGATTTTTGTATATATTTGCTCTTTCTTCTGTCATCATAATATTTGCCTGATGAAGACATAGTAGGTCGAAACGTTGCAATTTGTTGCCTCTAAATAAAGTAAGTCTCGGAGCTCTAGAAACTAGTGTGCGGATGTTCTTTCTCTTCCTTGGTGTTTGCCTGACATCCAGCACCTGGCCTAAATATAGGCATTGAGATGTGCACACAATCTTCATAAAGAAGCCCATAGAGATTTCATAGAGATGAAACGGGGACCCCTACTTATATTATACACTTGTTGCAGATTCAACTTTTCATACTGCCCTACAAAGCCAAAGTGCAGTAACTATGATTTTGGACACTTATTTGTGTATCACACAGTGGTGGAAAAAGTACTCACATGTTTTACTTAAGTAAAAGTATCAATACTGCAATATAGAAATACTCTGTTAAAAGAAATTCAAAATGTATTTGAGTAAAAGTACATTGTATTAGTATTGGAACTACAATATAAAGTGCCAAGTAATCATTATGAAAAATGTCCCTTTTCAAGTTTTCAAATGTATACAAATATTTTGAAAATAGCAGATCTACAAGTTCATCACTGCTTTGTGGTCCTGATGGCACCATCGGTCCAAGACTTTCAGCTCTCACTGGACCGCAGATTTGCACAATACTGTTAATATGACATGAGGTTCTATGAAGTAACAATGTAATTCTTGGGTGCCGTGGATGAAAATGTTATTTACAGGGGTTGTTCGTTCGTGTAGGGCTACACATCAGGCAATGGCCATCAGCCAAGAAGTGGTATGGTCATCTACTGTATAGTTCAATTAGGCCGCTAACTCTATGTGGTGATTTGAAGGTTGTCGATGTGTTCAACAGTCTGGTTTTCTGCATTCACAGAGGTCAGTGGCAGACACTCCAATCATAATGCAGATAGAGTTCGATATAGTTAGCTACTCCAGAGCGAAGTCTGTTGAGGTTGACCCAGGCATTCTGTGGTAAGTCGCAGGAGTGTTGATGAACTTCCTCAACGTGGATGTTGAATTGGACCATTGATTATTCCAGCAGTCAAGGATCCATCCAGGGTGTGGAGGGCTCGTGGTAGCCTCGATGGAGAAGTGTCTGCGTTTGTATATTCAGAAGGTGGGGGGGATCAGGCTTGATGGCTCTGCATTCTTGCAGGCCAGCTTCAAGGTCAGGAATTTCGCTCTGGTGGTGGGATGCCAGACAGTACGGGGAGGAACACGCCAGGGGTTGATGGTAAGGCACCACTGATTAGCCTCATGGTGGTGTTGAGCACAACATCAGTAGAGGCTGTATGCCTGTATGGCTGCTGTGACTCCATGCAGCGGCGGCATACTCAGCCATGTATGCAAGGCAAGGGAGATGTGCAGGGTGGTGAAGTTTGCACAATTTACAGGTGTGACCTGAGACAAACATTTTGAGAACCACTGCTCTGCCACTGATCTATAGAGATTCACAGAGTCCTTCTGAGTTTGTTCCATTTGTCTGGGCCTTGCATAGAATATGAAAGCAGTCTTTTCTTGTTCACTGTGTCTGTGAGCGTGCTTGATATCCCAGAGTTTGTGTTTCTAAAAATGAAGTTCAATACAATGGGAGCTTGCCACACCTTATACATTTAAAATCCTGCTGTGGGCGCTGGGGACGTGTTCTCTCCTCCATGTCATCAGTGCCCATACCGTGGGGGAGTTGGCGAAGGGGCCTTTCTGTGTGAGGTGATGTTCTCCTCGTGTCCTCTAGAGTCTAGGCTATAGGTACGCTCACAAAAACATGCAGTAATCCTGGTCTGTAAGGTTCGGGGGGCCTGATCGTGTGGTCATCCACCCAGCCCGGTACCGAGTCACAGATGCCACACCACTAAATGACGACAAACAAATTGACTATTTAGAAGATATGACAGTGGAAATGAATGAAAGTGACTTTGCCATGTATGTGCAGGCTTCTAAAAGTAAAAAGATATGCTTAATTTTTTCTTCATGTATGCCCCCCATGACGTGGAGCCCCTCACTTCACACAAGTGTGATTTTATTCATATAAAATACAGTGATGAGTGTGAAAGCGTAAAGCACTGTGACAGACTGCTTCGAGAGGCTTGAATGGAAAGTGAAGTATATATGCACAGAACAACACCATAACCAAAGACAGACATAAGCTTAAGATATAAGATATATGATATAAGACATACAGCTTGCACAATGTTTTAGTTTAGTTTTTTTCTGTTAGAAAGGAGTATGCTTCACCTGTCTGGGCCATATCATTGGGATACAAAGCCGTCCCTACTCCGGAGGTGAGAGGAGGCCACTCAAAGAGAACTCACAGGACTTCTGAGAGACAGGACCATACCAGTGCAATGATCCAGAGCCTGTCTACACGAATCGCTACAATCTAAGACACTCACACAATCTGCCAAGAGCATATATAAGCTTTACTAGAAGGAATAGAAACCTTTTATTGAGAAGAAAACACATGCATTTAATTCCACCATAAACTATAAACTATAAACTAATTGCAGTCGCTGTACCGCACTGTTGTGACGAAAAGAGAGTTGAGCCAGAAGGCAAAGCTCTCCGTCTACCGAGCAATCTTCGTTCCTACTCTCACCTATGGTCATGAAGTGTGGGTCATGACCGAAAGAATAAGGTTGCGAATACAAGCGGCCGAAATGAGTTTTCTTCGACGGGTGGCTGGCATCTCCCTTAGAGATAGGGAAGTTAGAGAAGTTCAGTCACACGAGAGAGACTCGGAGTAGAACCGCTGGTCCTTCGCCTGGAAAGGAGCCAGCTGAGGTGGCATCTGGTTAGGAGGCGCCAGAGAGGCATCCTAACCAGATGCCACCTCAGCTGGCATCTGGTTAGGGAGGTCCTCGACGCACGTCCCACTGGGAGGAGACCCCGGGGCAGACCAAGGCGCAGTTGGAGGAAACACATCGACTCACTGGCCTTGGAACGTCTCGGAATCCCCCAGGAGGAAGTCACTAATGTTGCTCTGGAGAGGGAAGTCTGGAGCACTCTGGTGGAGCTGTTGCCCCCGCGACCCGACTACGGATAAGAGGTTGAAGATGGATGGATGGAATGGATGGATAAACTATACTAAAACATGTTACAATTTCATGTTACTATTTCCATTTCTTTTTACTCTGTAAACCATCTTTGTAGGAAATTGTCATTTGTCAACAACTTTTAATTCAAGTTTTTGTATTCAGCATACAGAGAAGGGTTCTTAAACAGGGAAATATACAGTAGTCTACATAGGCTATGCTTTGTTACGATGTTTGATTTTTTTTAAATATTTTGCAGTCCTCTTCAATTTGTAGGAAATAATTCACACTGTTATGCAATGATATTTTCTAATAAAACTTGAATACGGGTACTCGAATAGTAATACTAGAGAACATTTGGCCACAATCCTCCCTCGATGAGAGTGTTACCTTAAAAAAGTCAAATACAAAAGGAGTCAAACACAAGGAAGGTTTCCCTGAGTTTAGCTGTGATTGTGCAGGATGAGACCTTAAACACAGTGGATCCTTTCAGTTCAGCTTCACAATGATGCATCCCATGAGACTGTGTACAGTGCGCACGCACGCACGCGCGCACGCGCGCACGCACACACGCACACACACACACACACACAGCAAGAGGCTTTCTCCAGCTGACTATGTGTTGTATGACATTGATTTGTTTTAACAGTTTATTAATAATAATAATAATAATAATAATAACTAGAAATGCACTGTCGAGATGCCAACTTGCGCCTTGCACACAAGTAGGCCATACATGACCTACTTGTACGCGCAGGTACTGCTACTAACTAATGTCTATTACAACTTCTGTTCTAAATTCTTTAGACCCGTTATTGACTTTATACCAACCTTGAAACGTACGTCACCATCAACAGCCATTAAGGGTGGTTCTTACGCATGCACGCACGCACGCACGCCTCCTGGTGGTGCTATAATAGGCCAATGTGAAAAGAGTGCCATTTCTTCTTCCGCCTTGGATGGCAATTGGATGCATTTGAGGCATTATCTCACCAGCTAAACATTTCCCAACAAACTCCACAGAGAAGGCGTCTTTATGTAGTTTACTGGTCAATTTGTGAAACTGTAACAACAAAATACAAACATTTCCAAATTACTGTTACTGCAAACAACATGAAACAACATAAAATAAACGTATTACTCACAAACATTGCTTTAGCCCAAGAGAGGACACAAACAGCAGTACACTGGAGCTGAAGACATTTGACTGACTGCTGGCAGCACAGCTGAAATATATATTGTATCTAATTGCAAGCACAAGGTAGTCAAGAAAATAAGAAACCCTGGGGTACCACAGGGTGGTGCTGTTTCACAGAATAATTAAACATGAGTCACATGACCACTACACTGTGGGGGCAGAACAGTGTGGCGCTATAACAGGCCAATGTGAAAAGGGCAGGATATATTCCTCAGCCTAGTGCGTTCATGATTTGAGGCTTTTTGTTCAAAACGGGCCAATCCTGGAAACTTTGAAAGCCATAGCCAATTATAGAATGGAATATGAAATATCGGACAGATCCGTCTTGAACACATGACTATAGAGATACTGTGTAACGATTTGCGGGATGTTTGGACAGAATCGGTTTAGGTATAGTTTTACTGAGGTTAGGTTTTGGTATAGTTTTACTGAGGTTAGGTTTAGGTATAGTTTTACTGAGGTTATAGGTTTATGGTTACGGTGGTCATGAGCAGTTGAGACGAAAAACAGTTTAAGTCCAAATTTTATTCTGACCTCTCCACGAAAAGGCCTAGGTGTCCTTTCTCGCCCCTCTAGTGGCGAAAAATAAAACTTCTGGGAACTCAGCTGTCCTGACCCCATATCCATCATTTATACATTATGCATAATTAGTGTGGACTTAAACTGTTATTCAGATATTCACAGTAGCCTATTATGCTTTGTTACAACGTTTGATTTATTTTTTATGTTATCTTAGAGTCGTCAATTTGTAATACTGTATGTTATCCAATGATGTTTTCTAATAAAACATGAATGTCGAAT
>NC_136800.1:24524030-24586530 GCF_951216825.1 Electrona antarctica | reverse complement strand
TATTTGTGAGCGTCTGCTAGACCATTGGTTCCCAACCTTTTTATAATTAAGTACAATTATAATTACTACAGTACCTGTAGTAATATAAATATTTCATTCCACTTTTGTCTTCTTTCTCCTTTTTTGTCGGGTCACGGGGGCAACATCTCCACCAGAGAGTTCCAGACTTCCCTCTCCAGAGCAACATTAGTGACTTATTTCTAATGTTGTTAAAACCAGTGGTTCTGATTGATTGATTGATTGATTGAATACTATATTAACAGTTTGCAGAAAGAGTCTGCGAAGAGAATTTATTTTTAACTCAGGAAAGCCTATGGCTTGTTTCTATTGGCGTCCTTCATACTCTCATTCTCAAACATTTTCATGTCAAGGACCCCCATTTTTAACTTTTGTTCAAGATTTGGTTTGAAAATAGCAATCTATAAGCTTGTGGGATCTTGTGAGCTTGTGGATCGGCTATTTTCAAATAGCCAATGTGTATAAAAAGTGCTCATGTGGCCTATACTATCGCTTCTATATAGACCTAGTTGCTTATTTCTCTCACAAATCCCATCTGGCATCGCTGATTGCCAGCTTGCAGTTTTAGGTCAATGGGCAGGGAGTTCCGGAGTATTGCCCCCTTTTTCTGTGAAGGCAAACTGTCCATTGTGCTTCGCCATTAGTGGAAGACAATCGCCATTAGTGGAAGCTTGTGTAGTACTAGCTCCAACGTCTAACATCCATGCAGTCCAGAAAATGCAGGTGAAATAAAACATAAAAAAATGTGGCTGTCACATGATTGCCTTCTGAACAGTCTGACATTATCATCATCCTCAGTGTCCTCCACAAAACATGAATGCATTGTGTTATTGTATGAAACGGAATTAGTTATGATTACGAGTTGGATTTATGTCGGCCATATGGCTTCTCACGTGGTCATTTAGTGCACTAGTCCATAGACTTGGCTGGCAAACGTTTTTTGATCAGGGGACCTAAAAAGCAGATCCAATTCATTGATGTATTATACCATGTCTTTTGTTCCTGTTAACTGTAAATCGCTCTGGATTAAGAGTGTCTGCTAAATGCCTAAATTGTCAAATTAAATTGTAAATCGCCAAACCATAATAAATATATTGCTCATTTTATATTCAATAAATATATATTTCATCCATTCATGAGTTCATTAGTCGTCCTGACTGAAACATTTTTAGACAAGCAGGCTATTTTAGTCTCTGCGATGGCATGGAGATCAGGGAAGAACCACGTTGATCAACTTCAATTTAATGAAGTTAGTCAGTTGTGCCATGCCCGTGACCATCTCTGGCCAAGTTATTTTATCTTGCTGTTGTCCATGACTAAAACATTTTTAGACAATAAGCAGGCTATTTTAGTCTCTGCGATGGCATGGAGATCAGGGAAGAACCACATTGATCAACTTCAACTTAATTAAGTTAATCAGTTGTTCCATGCCCGTTGACCATTTCTGGCCAAGTTGTTTTGTCTTGCTGTGTGAATGATGCGAAGTCTGCGTAGCTAGTTCAGGCAGACAACTTGTGAACGTGTATACCTGATCAGGTGACTATAGTCTCATACACTCTTTACCTGATCAGAGCGGCTATTTAATCTTCTCTCCTTACCTGCTCATTCCCAAGGACTGTCTAAAGAGGACGAGACGCGAAGACCGTACGGGCGACGCCATGTTGCTCACATGGTGCTCCATGGAAGGAAAGAAACATGCGACCAGGAAGTTGGACATGACAAATCATAGATATGGCACAAATGGCCCAGCAGATGCGTGATGCCACTGACAGGAGATATGCTTGTACATATCATGTCACGTCATTGCATTTTACCTTTTATATTAACGTTTTAACAGCAAATGGATAAGTAAGTCCCAGCATGGATCATCACACAGACAGTAATGTTGGTCGGACGTGACATATATACAAGCATCTCTCCTTTCATTGGCATCACGCCATCTGCTGGGCCATTTGTGCCATATCTATGATTTGTCATGTCCAACTTCCTGGTCTCAACTGCGCATGTTTCTTTCCTTCCATGGAGCACCATGTGAGCAACATGGCGTCGCCCGTACGGTCTTCGCGTCTCATCCTCTTTAGACAGTCCTTGCTCATTCCTGGCTTCTCTCCTGCTGTGCGGACGTGCGTCGCTGCTGCTGCCTCCCTGCCTCGCTTGCTGCTAACCTGCTGCTCATGAAGTTTTTGCAAATCCCACCGCCTCACCAGCATCCACCTGTAGGCTCTGTTTCTAGATAGAAGCAGCATACACTGACACCACGGCGCGTAATCAGCGCCTCAAACTGTGACTCCGCCCACCCCCGGGGGAAGTTGTGATTTGCGCTCGTTCACTGCAATGCAATTTGCGGCCATAGAAAATTCTTACCCCAGGCTAAAACCGGATGTGACGTTTTTGGGCGTTCCTGTCTAGCGTGGTGTCCGTGTATATCTTCAAGGGTTATTTTGGGCTTTGTTGCAACCGGTGGAAGCAGCGCATGACAAACACATTTTCCCTGTAATTCTATTTGGATTGTAACTTAACTAAAATGTAAATGTTACAGGGAATGAATAGGGACTGAGCCCTGACAATCTATATTATGCTTCATATATCTATGCTCAATTATGCTCAATAAATATATATTCTAAATTCATTCTAAGAGTTGTCTGACTGAAATGTTTTTAGAAGTTATTCACCTTTTTGTAATTCTGGCCCATTGGCTTATACAATTTAATCGGTTCTTCCTTAGCCTATGACAAACTCATGCAAAGTTATGCATAAGATTGTTTTTGATACAAAAAAAAGACAGACAGACAGACAGACAGACAGACAGACAGACAGACAGACAGACAGACAGACAGACAAAGAGTCAAAACATTACATAGGGCTGAGGGAACTATTACTAACTGTATAGGGTCTATTTGGGGATGAGGGAGAGCTGAGGGAACATAGGGTTGAGGGAACGTAGGGCTGAGGGAACATAGTGTAGGGCTGAGGGAACTGTGGGAACTTGAGTACTCTCCCCTGACCTGTACATTTAGCCTACATAGAGCACACACGTGACAGCACCATGCAGGTCATGGGTCAGGTCATGGGTCAGGTTATGGGTCAGGCTAGGCTGTGTGTTCCAAAGTGGAACCAGCATATCTTCCTGGCTCATTTTAGGCTTTGTTGCAACCGGTGGAAGCAGCTCGTGATAAACACATTTTGCACTGGATTGTTTGCCTACAGAAATGTGCATAAAGGCTTCCTACTATAAATAGTTTCCCCTTTGAGCGAAATCTTCAATTAAAAAGGACCCTCAAAGGCTCGCCGATGTGGGGGCAGAATACCCTGTGTTCTGCTGGCCGTGAATAATCAACCTCATTCACAGTAATACAGTCTCAGTAATTAATGGCCGTGGACTGCTGGATAGGGAGAGTGTGAGAGAGCAATGACAAAGGACCTCAAGGGAGAGAGAGAGAGAAACAGAAAGCCTGTCTATATTTCTGAATGGAACCACATTCCTGATGAACGACGACCTGCGTCTTTCTTTTTTTAGACAGGCTGCTCATGATGTGGGGGATTATATTTAGGGGCAAAAGAGGAAACTGTTACGCTCTATCTATCTATCTATCTATCTATCTATCTATCTATCTATCTATCTATCTATCTATCTATCTATCTATCTATCTATCTATCTATCTCTCTCTCTCTCTCTCTCTCTCTCTCTCTCTCTCTCTCTCTCTCTCTCTCTCTCTCTCTCTCTCTGTCTGTCTGTCTGTCTGTCTGTCTGTCTGTCTGCCTGCCTAACTGCCTGCCTGCCTGCCTGCCTGCCTGCCTGCCTGCCTGCCTGCCTGCCTGCCTGCCTGTCTGTCTGTCTGTCTGTCTGTCTGTCTGTCTGTCTGTCTGTCTGTCTGTCTGTCTGTCTGTCTGTCTGTCTGTCTGTCTGTCTGTCTGTAGGTAGGTATACGTAAATAGATAGATAGATAGATAGATAGATAGATAGATAGATAGATAGATAGATAGATAGATAGATAGATAGATAGATAGATAGATAGATAGATAGATAGATAGATCTATTTCTGTTTATGAATTGGAGTTTATATCAGTCCCATTCCTGCAATCAGACTTATTTGACTGCTAATATCTCAGTCAAGCCCTTAATCAGGGACATGCAGCAGCCCCAGTGAAATGAGGTACACTGGTACAGTATCTGGATTTAAGCCATATAGTATCAGAAGCAGTGCAGCACTACGTGGGCAGCACCTCAGGGAGCAGATAAGTGTCTTGCTAATTAAGGGACACTTCAGCACCTTGCTGAGGCCTTGGGAACACACCTGGGAGTCAGCGGTCATCAATATGTCTGTATACGGACAAAGACTTTGGTCTCGTC
The DNA here is from genome assembly GCF_951216825.1 of Electrona antarctica. Classification (NCBI taxonomy): domain Eukaryota; kingdom Metazoa; phylum Chordata; class Actinopteri; order Myctophiformes; family Myctophidae; genus Electrona; species Electrona antarctica. Next base: position 24,582,161 of record NC_136800.1, on the reverse strand, counting down.
CATGGCACATTTTTATTTAATTTTATTGGTTGCTTTTCTAATTTTGATAATAAGACCCGATTACTGAATGTCAAGTCTCCCAGTTTTCTTCAGAATATGTATGACACTGATTTGCTATTACTCTATGGCACACTAGTATAGTAGTAACACATATAGTACTAGTGGTTCTTCAAAAGTTTTATTTGGAAGGGCCTGGAGACGGTGTGTTCCATTTGAACACTCAGAGTTACGGAGCTGTTATGGTCATTCAGCTTTATGTGATCCTGGTAATATATTGTCCATTCATTTTGTATGTCCTTGACAAAAACAATATTTTGACAAACATGTCCACCACAAGCTAGCATGGCGATGACCCCTGCCCGGGACCCCTGTCTGGCTTCCCAGGCGGGCTCTCCATAACCATTCAGCTATGGCCGCTGTAAACAGACTGAACAATAATCCTAATCACAATAATAATGGTTGCTTTGTCTTTGTTCACCAGCTGTGTTTTGCAGAATTGTGCGAGACTGCGCATGCAGCTCCCAAAAGTTTGAAAGCTCTAATAATAGCCTACTAACTGTAATGCATGGGTCTTCACTGGTCCGGGACCCCCTAGTCCTTGGAGTTATTGCATTGGGGGGGTCGTCAAGTCTTGATATTAGAACTTTTTTGGTGCAACCACTCCCTTACGGAGCTATGTGTGTCCCTGGCTGGGTTCCCTGCTGTGTCCCTGGCTGGCTGCCTGTTTTTATTACATTAACCAAATTTGTTTACATGACCCACTTGAACATCACTATTATGTACCAAGAATAGCAGTTCTACAATCTCACAACGCGAGACACGCTGTGAGCTTGTAGATCGGCACTTTTCTACGAAGGTTTGGTGTAAAGGGAAACACAGAGTACAGAGCCAAAGGTCAAGTTTAGTAATTATTGTGGGGTATAGTGTTGATTTCGTCAACTAAAACTTTGACTGAAAATGTTCATTGACTACATTTTTTCAGTAAAACTAAATAAAAAACAAGATCAAAACTAAATTATGGTGACTAAAACTAAGACTAAATAAATTGTCAATGTTAGGGAGGATAGATGTGATCCAGTAAAAGGCAATTGGTTGCATGCTGAAAATAGCCAATCTACAAGCTCACAATGCGTCTAAAATCAGGCATTTTGATGCAATCAAGGCCTGCCAAAATACATTTTAGTCAACTGAATCAACTGTAGATTTAGTTGAATAAAATATTAGGATATTTAGTCGACTAAACTAGACTAACACTGAAACTTTTCAGATGACTAAAATATGATCTAAATGAAAATGTAATCAAAATACTATATGAGTAAAACTAAATCCAAATTTGCTGTCAAAATCAACACTATTGTGGGATTAAGTTGTTATTGTCTGCAAATACAGAAACACAGCACAGATATGACCTAAATCGTTTGCCAGCCAAGTCTATGGACTTTAATGTTTGTTTAGGGCACTACATGCCAATGTAAGACAATCCTAGCCTGGATGGATAAAGTAAAGAAACAGTACAACTGTAACCAATGTAAGAAAAGCTTCACAAGAAACAGTAAATAAACAACCAGAGTAATAATTCATATAGAAGAAAGAAAGGAGCCAGAATGGAAAATAGAACAAAACCGTACAACTGTCCAAAGTTGTTGGCTGCCAGTGCCACCTCATACAAAAACAAAAAAAGTCAGTCAGTCAGTCAGTCAGTCAGTCAGTCAGTCAGTCAGTCTGTCTGTCTGTCTGTCTGTCTACGACTCTACAGTATCTATAATTACAGGAGAGAAATAATCTCATTTCAACATGTGGACATGCTAACAGGCTATTAAACTGCTCTTGGGTTCCAGGTGAGTCTCCTTCCAGCGTGACCTTTGACCTGTCCAAGGAGGGCAGCAGCTCCTCTTTGGTGGAGCAGGCCAACGTCTGGCTGTTCCTGAAGCTCGCCAAGGGAACCAGCCATTCCAAAGGCAAAGTCACCATCCAACTGCTGCAGGTAACCAAGTACATTTACTCAAGTAGTGTGCTTAAGTCAAATTTTTAGGCAACCTACTTTTACTAAAATTTCAATTTCATTATACTTTATCCTATATGAACTGGCTTCAGGGAGGACCAGCCAGCGGGTTGTGGAGAAACCCGCCTACCACTGACATCGTTGGCAGGCAGGTTTTGTCATCTGATTAACGCAAGAACAATGGCTTCTATAGCATGCTAACTTTCCAGGAATTGAAAGCCTGCGCTTTCTATTAGCTTGGATTCCTCATTGATGATGTCACTGCATGGTTTCTGAACTGCAGACAACAATGGCACCATTATGAAGATAGGTTGAAAGTGGGTGAAGTGCTCTTAAAGGACAACTCTGACCCAATAACATACAGGCTCATGCATTGTCCTACTAATATTGATCCCAAATGACTTGTGGGGTCTATTTTGCCCCTGTTATGTCCCCAGCAGACCCCAGCAGCACTCAAGGGTCCTTGAGTGGGTTCCAGTACAGGTGTACAACTCTGAGATGGAACCTTTATGTGCATTTGGTTCCATTCCACATGGTCCTTGAAATTAATTCAGTTTGTAAATACATCAAAGATGCAATTATAATCTATCTGTAATGGATACAGCCTTGGCCTGGAAGAGAGGTCATCAGGTGGTCCCCAACCTTCTTAGAGTGTTTCAACTCTTTTTCTCCCAGGTCCCGCCGCTAGGGGACGCTAGGGGACTTTATCAACCAGCTCCATATACAGTACGGACCACAATGTGTATTAACATTGGTCCGGTTGCTATGGCAATGCCCCGTCAACACCAGCTATGGGATGTAAAATCTGATCTCCGTTTAACTCGGTTACAAGCAGGATAAGTCGGAATCCAGCAGAGCTGTCCATGGTGGATCTTCTGCCATCCAAAATTCGGATGTAATTTGTGCCTTTGTACCGCGTCGCTCCCGACATGTAAACGTTTCTGGCGAGGGTAAACAGTGTGTGCTTGTGCCAATGATACTAAAGTGTTTGTGTGGGATGGGGGGGGGGGGGGGGGGGGCGGACAAACTCCTTCTCTTAAAGTGAACGCGTATGGTGGCACTTGGAACTTCATAAATGCTAACAACACTACCCCACAATTTTAACGAATAAAAAGCAAAAAGGACATAATTTCGGAAATTCCCACTGATGTCCGCAGGTCAACCACACCCAGGTGGAGGAGGAGTCAATCTCGGAGAAGACGGTGGACACGCGGCGGAGTGGCTGGCACACCCTGCCCGTTCCCGGCAGCGTCCAGGCTCTGCTGGACAGTGGGCGGAGTGCCTTGGACCTGCATGTGTCCTGTCCCCTCTGCTCCGAGGCCGGAGCCACGCCTATCTTGGCGTCCCCGGACACCAACGCCAGAGACCAGTCCCACCGGCCTTTCCTCATGGTGGTCCTGCGGGCAGGAGAAGAGCACGGCCACCGTCGGGCCAAGAGAGGGCTGGAGTGCGACGGGAAGATACGCATCTGCTGCAAGCGCCAGTTCTACGTGAACTTTAAAGGTACAGGTACAACATAGTACAAATATATATATATATATATATATATATATATATATATATATATTCAGCCACAGTGGGCGCCTCTCACTTCACACGAGTGTGATTCTTTTGAGGGCCGCTTGCTGCTCCAATGCATGGCTTTCGGAAATTACATAATAGAGGGTATGCGCATGCTTAAAGTGAATGGCACATCGAGTGGCAAATCGAGTGGCAAAGCAACAGGCAAAGTGAGTTTAACATTGTTTAATGTTGTTTAATGCAATCAGATAGGACTTTTCTTTTTGGATGTATGGGCTGTCAAGGCCAGAAAGTAGTTTTTTGCCACTCAGTAGGCATTCCTGCATAACTTCCGGGTTTGATGATGATGTCACGCGCATACTCTCTATAGGCCATGAGTCTATGGACATGTGGTAAATGATGATGTAATTCGTTCCCAGCCAATTCTAAGAACTTAAATAAATGTATTTAATTTTTCACGGACATGAGAACATCAACATGCCCCCCAAAATCTGGGCGCCCCACACTTCACACAATTATTCAAATAACCATCATTTAAAATGATCTGTTGCTCTTCTTTCAAAGACATTGGCTGGAACGACTGGATCATCGCACCCCCCGGGTACCACGCCAACTACTGTGAGGGCGAGTGCCCGAGTCACATGGCCAGCCTCGCCGGCTCCACACTGTCCTTCCACTCCACGGTCATCAACCACTACCGCATGCGGGGCTACGGCCCCTTCCAGAACATCCGGTCCTGCTGCATCCCCACCCGGCTGCGGGCCATGTCCATGCTCTACTACAACGAGGAGCAGAAGATCATCAAGAAGGACATCCAGAACATGATTGTAGAAGAGTGCGGCTGCTCGTGATGCGGCCGATCATCAACCTGACTTAAACCCTCTTGTGGTTGAGTGGAGTTCTGAGTAGGGGCTCTATGCTAGCGTTTTTCTTTTATCATTGTGGAGAAGGCTAAGCTTTGGCTGAAAATAGCTCCATCGACAAGCTCGTTGTGAGCTATTTTCTGCGAAAGCTTTCCCCACAATACGGATGCTGGGGTTTAACTGGTAAGAAGGACATTTAGGTGTGGTTGCTCATTATTTGGCAGGACATTAAGAAGGATGTTCAGATTAGGAGAGTGTGGTTGATCATGATGCAACAGGACATTCAGAATAGAAACAGTGCGGTTGCTCATGATTCGGCCCGACATTAAGGAGGACATTCAGAACTTCCTAGAAGAAGAGCGTGTCTGCCCACGACAGGTCAACATGGGACGGACAATAGATTTCTGCCAAATTCCCTTTGAACACTTTGTATTGTGACTGAATCGTAGACTGTAAAATAATATGGACGAAGGGAAACCCATTGGTTTCTACAGACCCGCTTTGAAGCCTCTTTTTTGGCGAATCCAAATCCACCATCTTGGAATTTCCCGTCCTGAAAAGCAACCGGAAACGAATGCTATTGGCTGAAAGGGTGGTGAGGGGCTGGTCTTCACTCGGTAGAGTCAGTAGAAGCACCCGGAGCATACCCTACTTTATCATCAATTCAAAAGTTAATGGGACCATCATTTACAAATTGATTGATTGATTGAACATTTTATTAACAGTTTGCAGAATTACAGTACATTTCAAGCACAAACTCAATACAAAGGCTGTTAACTGTGAGTGGACGACCCAATTAAGCATTACACTTGTTTACAACAGGGTCCACCATGTTCAATTCATCAAAACATTAAGAGACGTACAGATAGACACTTCTATATAGACAAAGAACAGTACAGGAATTCATCATAAATACATTGTGGTAATTGAAAGAAGACTTTAAACTAGCAACTGAAATCATAACATATGACAATGATTGCTAAGGTAATAAGATCAAGTGTAACATCCGTTGAAATATCAATTGTAATCAATGGTGCGTTAATTGTTCTTCAGCCAGCAGGGGGGAAATAGCGTCACCCTAGTCTAGGAGGCCATTGATGAGAACTGCAGCCCTGAAAAGCACTTATTGGCTTCATAATTCATATTATCCACCATAGCACCATAGACCAGTGGTTCTCAAATAGGGGTACGACGGTACGTGTACCCCTACATGGAAAACCTGGACACATAGTTAAAAGATGGAGTGCTGTGATTTGTGTACGTTTTCTGTTGTGTCTATAGAGTTAACATTACTCGAATAGACCCCCAGGTGTGGTTATAATATCCAAATATGACTTCCCTGTGTATTTTTTTGTTTCTCCCTGAAAGCTGAAAGCCTTTGAGTCATAAGGCCCACTCAAAATACACCACTTTTTGTGACATCATAACCCTAACCCCTCCTCCATTACTGTACAACAACAGCTGTGGGCAAGGCTTAAGTTCAAGTGGGTGGTGCAAAGGGGAAACCAGGTATACTTAGGGCGCGTTCGGAAATAGCGCACTGAGCGCACTGTGCAATGCAAACTAATAGGCGAGTGCGCTCCCGGTGCACATTTCCGAACGCACCCTTGATCAACTAGTGGGTGTGGCCATGCACATAAAAACAAATTTTAACACTTTCTGTACAATTTTTTGAAAACAATCTTCCTCCTAGTATAATCATATGTTTTAGGCGGTGAGAAATCACGGCACTCCATCTTTAAAGTAAATGTACCCAAAACGCGTTGCATTTTGAGCTTGTATCTGCTTTTGCTACTTTTGTATGACACTGTATTATGGCAAAGTAGGGTAGGCTACTAATTTACCAAAAGAAAAATATGAAGTATAGTTTTATCTTCTAAGCAACATGTCGGGTAAAGTGGTTACTTTGATCCAGAAATCAGGAAAAGGGGTACTGAAGCCAAAAAGGTTTGAGAGCCACTGCCATAGACAGTATGTTTGTTTTATATGAATATCGTTACCTTCTTAAAATAGTGGCCTGTCGCCCCTCACTTCACACAGATTTGATTTTGATTTTTTTTAGATAGATCTTTATTGTCATTCAGCAGATACATAAAATGCATAAGAGAACAACATTTATTTTCACTGGCTTCCAACATTCAACTTTCACTCTTGACATAGGCCACATATACTGGCGCGGGCCTGGAGCAGCATGATCTTTTTCAATAAAGATATAGGTGATTTTTACCAGAGGTGGCCAGTGTCATGAAGAGCTGATTTAGGCAAAAATATCCTTTTCCTAAAAAAAACAATCACACCTGTGTGAAGTGAGGGGCGCTCTTATCATGATACATCATCATACATCATCTCATTCCGGCCAATCACATCCTATATGTCCATCTTTTAATGTTACACTATCACATAAAACTAGCCATTCATTATCAAAGGCATTTCATATTTGTATTAGGACAAAGTTTCAAATGTTTGGGACATTATTTTAAGAAGGTGGTGATGCAATGAAAGGATAAAAAGGGCAAGTTATGTGAACTTGAAATGACAAAAAAATCCAATGGCAGCCCCTCAGTCAAGCTGGGTCACATGTGACTTATACTATGACGTGACTTATAATATGCAACAGATGAAGTATTATAATGCAATATTTTATTCCCTTCACATTTGTATTTCTTCATATTGTTTCCTTTTTGATACAGTAAATGTGCTTTCTGAAGGCCTGAGTTTAATATCTGTTAAAGGGGAATACCACTCATTTTCAACATTTTACTGTCATTAATATACCTTTTGTAAAATGTTGAAAATGAGTGGTATTCCCCTTTAAGAGATACTTGAAAGAAGAAAACATGGAGCCAAACAGTTGTATCCTCATCATCATCAACATCAACATCAACAACAACAACAACAATATTTATATATATATATATATATATATATATATATATATATTATATAATATATATTCAACTATAATTATTATGGGAATTGATTGATGAAATTTGCACTACACCAACATTATGGAAAGTTTTTGCCACCTTGTAAGATTCCAATCAAAATGGAGTCTATTTTTGAAAACTATTTTGAGTTTCATGGGTACATACAAACACAAGTTCACTTAATGTGGATCCCACTTTACTTTTATTACTTTGTGACTTGTTGGAGGCTCGCTCTCTTAATATATTGTCTAGAATTGAACATGGAATCAGTGAATCACACATTTAGTATGTTATATTCATTGTTTGAAGGGTAAAAATTCAACATTTTTCAAGTACGGTATTTGCCATGTAAAAATGTGAATTACGTTTACGGACATTAAATAACTTATTTTCTCATTAAACAAAATGGTGTAGAGCCTTGCTTTTCCGTTGGGGTTTTAACCCGTTAAGACCACGAAAGCATATGTGTCTATAATATAATTTTGCATCACGATCTTTTAGCCACTTTAACCATGGCATGGGTGGCCAACTTTGACAATGGAGAGGGCCAATATATTTCCACACTCACTCCAGAGGGCCACATTGCATATTACTGTCGTTAGTGTCGTAGCAAAAATAGCCGATCTACAAGCTCAAAACGCTCAACAGGTACGGTACGGTACGATACGGTATGGTACAGTAGGAGATAAAACCAGCAGAACTAGAGGTCCTGGTAGAAGATTAAACCAGCAGTACTAGAGGTCCTTTTAGGAGATGAAACCAGAAGTACTAGAGATCCTGGTAAGAGATAAAACCAAAAAGCGCATTAGGCCCTGTTCTATGTGCTGTTGACTTCAGAAGTTAAGGCAAACGTACGCGCGCACGCACGCACGCACGCACGCACGCACACACGCACACACACACACACACACACACACACACACACACACACACACACACACACACACTGTATGCATGCGTACGTGTGTGTCTAGTCTTTCAGCAGCAGGGAAATCAAACACTCATCTCTTTTGTCTCCCGGTATAAAGTGGAACAGACAGCGTGGCTCCTCCGTTATAATGCTTCTACCTGCTCCTTTCTCTGACTTGGGGGAGATGTGTGTGTGTGTGTGTGTGTGTGTGTGTGTGTGTGTGTGTGTGTGTGTGTGTGTGTGTGTGTGTGTGTGTGGGCGTGCGTGCGTGCGTGCGTGCGTGCGTGCGTGCGTGCGTGCGTGCGTGCGTGCGTGCGTGTGCGTGTGCGTGTGCGTGTGCGTGCGTGTACGTGTATGCGTGAGTGTGTGCTCGAACGTGCATGCGTGTGTGAAGCGTGCCACATCTGCGTAAAGTTAGACCTGACTGAGGGCAGCTTGTTCCCTGACCTACAAACCAGCCATGATTTAAGGACAACAAAAAATGTGTGACAGCCTTGTTCAGAACTGACACAATGCACGCTATAGCAGCCACTGACCCTATGTTTGAGCACTTGCGCCACCCTTTGTTTTCACTACATCAAGTGTTCCCAAACTTTTATTGTCTCCACCAGGCCGAAGGCATGGGGAGATGTTTTGCACTCCGTCCGTCCGTCCGTCTGTCTGTCCGTCTGTCCGTCTGTCCGCCTGTCCGTCTGTTACCAGCTAAGATCTGTACCGTACAGATTGGTCCGTTTTGAACAAAATGCCTCAAGTCATGAACACAGCATGCAATATCCGTGAAATTATGCACACACATTCCCACTAGGCAGAGGAAGAAATTACACTTAAACATTTTCAAGTCAGCCTCATAGTGGCGCTATAACAGGCCAATTCATGTTCTTACGTTACCTAAAACTGCACCGATCTCATACAACTTTGTATGCGCACTCCCTAGAGGCCAAGGAAAAACCTTTGCCCTGCATTTTCCACATCTGTTATAGCGCCATCATGAGGCACATTTTTGCTAAACACATTAGATTTTATCCATACATCACGCAAATCGGGGAGGTGACAAACTGACATCTTGAGCCTGCGACACACATGAACCAGTTGGAGTTGAGTTGAGCCTCAGAAGCCACCATAGGGGCAGCTAAATGTCCACTTTAGTGCCAGGCCAGGGTGAGTAACATGTCTCATAAATGTAGTTTTATTTATGTTTATTCTGTAATCTAAACTATGTTATGGTTCAGTTTGTACAGCCGTGTGCATGCCGGCCCTGTGCTGAACTCTTAGATGGGCAAGAGGGATTGTGCCCTGTGCTGAACTCTTAGATGGGCAAGAGGGATTGTGCCCTGTGCTGAACTCTTAGATGGGCAAGAGGGATTGTTCCCTGTGCTGAACTCTTAGATGGGCAAGAGGGATTGTTCCCTGTGCTGAACTCTTTCATGCATGGGCAAGCGGGAATGTGTGAGCACAAACTGACAAATAAAGAAATAACAAGATACTTTGTGTTATAGTAGTGTACAGTGTACCAACTTAAGTGTTTGTTTTATATCCCTCCCTTAGATCTAGCCACTGCTGCTTTGTTTAGGTTGATTTTATCATTATAATATATTATTGTTTCATTTGAGTTATTGAGCTATGTTGATCTGTTTTGTCTTTTGTTTCTCACCCACACATGGAGTCCTATGTGTGTTAACTGAGTCCAATGGAGCCGAGTGGCGCAGCTGACTGCTACAACATGGGGTTCACTGTATTCCACAGCCCCAGAGGTTTGCAATACTGGCGTGACTGCGTGCACCTCTTTTCATGGTGGCGCAGTATTTTAATGATGCTACAACATATTGGTATAGTTTTAACTGGATTGCTAATAAATACTGTTTATCCAGTACATGTAGTGTTTGTAGTGTTTTAACCCTTGTGTCTGGAATAAATTAAATGTGTTGGGGGACACTCGATGTCTCAGTCTCATTGGCTTATCTGTGTTTTGGGGAACCCGATTTATAGATACAAACATTCCTAGATACAAACATCAAGGTGGCATAGTCATACATTTATAATTACAAGTACATTCCTTGCCCACCAGGTTATACTTGGTTGGGGGGGGAAAAGTTGTCTTCAAGCTAATCATCTGGGAACCTGCCAAAATGATTTGGGCATTGGAGTAAATTCTTTCCAAAGGGAGAGTGCACATGAACTCAGCTTCTGACCCGTTCTTGTTCAGTCCCATTGTCAGTATGGGACTTCTCCTAAAATAGGCGTCCGCCCACTTCATGGGTTGTCATTGTTCCAGCACCCCATTATTCCGATGTCCACTCCCCCCCCCCCCCGTCCCCGTCCCCCTGTCCCCACCCCCTGTCCCCCGTCCCGTCCCGTTGGTCCAACTTGCCCCATCATCATCATCATCATAACCTTTATTTAAACTCGGAGTACAATTGAGGGGCAGGCCCTCATTTTCAATGTAGCCGAAATACAAAACACAAAATCAACAACATAGGCCTACACTAAATACAGCAATATCAAATATATGAATTGGAAAACAGAAAGTGTCCAAAGCTAAAATAACTATAATAGATAGATGAGAATCAATTAAAACAGTTACATTGTTGAGTAAAAGTGCTAGAAATCATTTCCCTGAATTGACCTAGGGAAGGCAGTGATCTGATTTTTAGGGATTTTTGGAGTGCGTTCCAATCAAATGGAGCACTGACAGAAAAAGCTGCTTTAACTATAGCTCTGAGTTAGCAAAAGGTCGAGCGGGTCTGATACGGACTCTGATCCAACATAGAGCAAATGTAAGAGGGGACCATTCCTGAGATGGCTTTGAAAATGAAAATATACCAGTGCTTGTCCCGCCTCTCGGACAGCGAGGACAAGCCTGCGTTCCCATAGAGTGTACAATGATGGGTACCATAGCTGTCACTAGTGACCCATCGTAGGGCAGAATGATAAACCGTATCAAGGTGCTTTAAAGTTGATGGTGCAGCAATCCTGTAAATAATGTCTCCATAGTCCAGAACCGAGAGAAAAGTGGCTTCAATGATTGTTTTTTTACAGGATGCCGGAAAACATGCTTTCATCCTATAGAAAACAAATATTTTTTGTCTCAGTTTGGCGACTAGATTTTCAATGTGGAATTTAAAAGACAATTTCTCATCCAGCCAGATGCCAATGTACTTGTATGCTGATACTCTTTCAATTGAAGAGCCATTGGAAGATATTAAAAATACGTGTTCTCATGGTCTGGTGCATAGCCCTGGTGAAAAGCATGAACTTAGTTTTGCTTGTATTTAGAACAAACCTGAGCTCAAACAGGGCATCTTGGAGAGTATTGAATGCCAGCTGCAGCTTACTGGTGGCAAGCTGGGCTGTGTCAGCAACACAATATAAGACTGTGTTGTCTGCATAAAGGTGGGCATGACAGTAATTTAAAGAAGAAATAATGTTGTTAATATATATTGTGAAGAGCACAGGACCTAAGATTGAGCCTTGGGGGACCCCCATGGAGACTGGACGAAACTCAGATTGGGAGCTCCCGGACTTCACTGATTGATGTCTGTCATGTAAATAACTATAAAACCATTCAGAAGAATTACTAAAACCAATGTTGTGTAATTTTTGTAAGAGTACGGTGTGATGTACAGTGTCGAACGCTTTCGATAAGTCCACAAAGAGGGCGGCATGTAATTTGTTGTCCAAAGCAGTTAAAATGTTATTTGTAACTAGAGTGACAGCAGTTATAGTACTATGGTTGGTTCTGAAGCCAGATTGATTTATATTTAAAATTGAAAAACGTGTGAGGAATGATTTGAGCTGTGAATTTATGAGGGATTCCAACATTTTGGCATGACAGGGTAGTTTATAGATTGGTCTGTAATTATTTAAATTTTGCTTGTCACCACCTTTGTGTAGTGGGAGCACATGAGCTAGTTTCCAGATACGGGGAAAGCAATTGGTTAAAATAGAGAGATTGGAGATATGTGTAAATATGTGTTGCAATGAGAGGTGCTGCTGTTTTTAAAAATAAATTACTAACCCTACCCTAACCCTAACCGCATGCGGAAGCCACGTAGTCGGAGTAATGGGATGTCGGAATTATGGGCAGTCGTTAATTTGTCTGTGAGCAGCTTTTTGAAGAAATACATTCTTTTTTAAATTCATTATTAACCACTTAAACCCCAGCATCCGGAATGTGGGGAGAGCTTTTGCAGAAAATCACAGATAGATCGTCTATTTTCAGCGAAAGCTTTCCCCACAATATCAGAACACAGAAAAGACACTATAGAGCGTATTTATTACGCCGTGGACAAAGCCAACTCGAGTCGTGACAACTCAAACAATATTTTGGACCAAACAAATAATTACAAAGAAGAAAAACAACAAAAAAAGTGTTGTAACCTGCCGTTTTTTTCTTCTTTCTAATTATTTGTTCGGCCCAAAAAAATTGTGTTTGTTGTCATGATTTGTCACGACTCGAGTTGGCTTTGTCCGCGGCGTAAACGTCTTTAAATAAATACTTTCTGAAATGTCTATGAGGAAAATGAACGGAGAATAATTTCCTGGTCCATGGTAGGGGGCGGGACTGCAACGCTCTATAGTGTACACAGTATAGGAGGGACTCCGTTCAACCGTGTAGGGTTGAAGAGGTTACTAATAAGGCACTATAGGACAGTTCATTCCCGGTGTGTGTGTTTGTGTGTGAGAGCAGCTCTCTGAATGAATGTGAACTAAGGTGAACCAGGTTCCACATGAACTTCGTGGACACACAGGGTTCACTGCAGGTCTTTTATACAACAGAATAACAGACAGGGATTCTGAATGGGAGACTATCAGGTAATTTAAGTAAACAGGGAAGATATGCTGCAAACAGCAAAAGTGCGTTGACCTTGTTGGAAGCACTCGGAAGTAATTTACGTCATATTGAGCGGAATTTTGACGTAATTTCTCCGTTCAATGTCGATGTCAAAATATTGAGACGTGTGGGGACAAGATTGTGTGGGGACGTGTGGGGACAACATTTGACCTGAATTCCCCTTTCATTGTCAATGGCAAATTTTGAGACAGGACAAAAGTTGTTTATATAAAAAAAATCACACCCGTGTGAAGTGAGGGGCGCTAATATATGGTGATGTAAAACAAATGGTGCAAACACAAACATTAAACGCCATTAACAATAAAGAGACAAGATGACGTAAATCACACATTATGACGTACATTTTCACAACAACCAATGAACTAAAGACAAACATTAAACCTGTGTTCCCCTCAAAAAAACAGGGATGTGGACAGGGATGTACCCAAGGTTCCACCCACCTCAGACATCTAATCAGCAACTTTATGAAAATCACATAAACATACACCAAACCACCTCACCGAACATAGCAGATCTAAAAGCTCACAACGACATTGTAAGCCTGTAGGTCTGCTATTTGGGGTGAATGATCACCCCAGAAGAAGGATGGTAGGGGTCAAGTGTTTCTGGGCCCCCTTTTAAGAGCCCTGACCCAGAGAGGCTGACAACAAGCAACAAAACAACTTTTACCCATTAAGACCTGAGGCCGATTCTAAAAATGTCTTCTAACAGTTTTCCTGATAAATCTATGTTGCTATACATCAGTGGCGTGGCGCTCAAACTTTTCATGTCAAGGACCCCCATTATTATGTTTTTGGCCGCCAACCCCCATCTCACAATATTTTGTTCCAGGGACCGCCAATAAACAGATTTGAGTAAAATCAATTAAAAGATTTGCACAAACATTATTTTTTTCAGATCTACAAACTAGTGAGCTATAGGCCTATGTGCTATTTTTAAACAGCCAAAGTATGAAATAATGGTTTTAACAGATTCATAATGCTGGACTGAAATTCAGCATTATTGTACGAATTAAAGGAATCTACAGCGGTCATGTTATAGACTATAGAGCGTTGCAGTCCCGGGTCTCTAGGGGGCGGGACTGCAACGCTTTATAGCACTGCTACACTAATGGTTGCTGTTAAGCCGTAGACATTTCTGTGACATCCAACATTTAATATAATGACATGTGAAGTTTGTGAACAGTAAGTAGTTAAACACCACTGTAAATCAAATTCACTTGATACACATGATCGATTCACTGTAGGTATTTTCTCAAATAGTCCTAGAATAACCCAGAGATATAGTGAATGGGAGGCTAACAGGTATAAAGTAAACAAGGGAAGATATGCTGCAAACAGAGAGAGTGTGTTGACCTTGTTGGAAACACTCAGGTGGAGATGAGGAAGTCAGGACAGCCAGTAGAGAAATGTTGACACAGCACAGCTTTCTGACATAACAGTTGAAGTTCATCAGATCAATATTGCTTTCATTTACAATGATGGTAATCAGTTGTGGAAAAAGTACTTTTTTTTCTTCTTTTTTTTTCTTCTTTACTTAATATAAAGGGACATTTCACCGCTGGAAGAAACTGCAGTCACTCAATGCTAATAGTATTTGTAGTAGATAACAGTAGCACCATTTTAAATTTGCACCCTATGGCCAGAAAAATAATGAAGTATGTGTGTTGATTAATGCCCATAATGCTTTAGAATTTCTACTTGAGTAAAAGTACATTATTGGATTTAAAATGTAGCCTACTTGAAGTACCAAAAGTAAAAGTACTTGTTGAGCAGAATGTCCTATTAAGTTTTCAAATCTTTTGAAAACTTTGAAAAAATAGCAGATCTACAAGCTCACAATGAGTCGCAATGCGATCATGCGATGCATTGTGAGCTTAAAGCAATAAGCCACAAAAGGTCTCAGGTTACCGGGTATTTTATAATGACTGAGGTGTAGTGACACCCGACGCGTAGCTGATCTGCTTTTATACTGCACTAAGTTCCCTGACAGAACTTGCTCTGTGCATGTCTGTGACAGGCTCATATGAGCGAACAGGGGAAGGGAATCAACATTTGTGATTCCTTGTTTGACGCAGCAAAACCTGGCTGTGTGGTTAAAGGAATAGGCTATGCATGATTATTGGCAGAATCGCGGAAAGTTTTGAATATATTGCGGACGCGTTTAAAAAATTCACAAGATCAGTGGTTGTTGCAATTACCTGCACCTGCACTACGAAATAAACCCATACAATGTATGTCCCATAATGCAATTCCAATGGTGAAAGCAGTGTTATTTTACCCTGTGAAGGAATGGCGGATTCGGCCACGCCAAGCAAGAAACTTTAGGGCCTGATCTTTGCAGCATGCAGCTTATGCCTTAAAGATCAATGTTGTCAGTTACTGGGAAGTCGGATGTCAAGAACTTCCACAGGGGAGTTCGAATTTCAAGGGAAAGTGTATAAGTGTATACCGGATTGACTGGTTGAGTATGGGAAATGTTCCCATATAATCATGCAATCATGCGTGTCTGCTATCTATGAGTTTAATATGGAAGGTTAAGAGAACAGAGTAAGGGCAACCATGGGAAAGGAATTACTGTTAAGGGCTTGATTTAATTCACCTCAAATTAACAAATTAAACAAAGCCCTTAACTGTCAATTAATTTAATTTCAAGCTTTTCTCCACACACCACGCCCATATCCCCCCACCCAACACAACAGTGGTCCCCAGGTTGATTCTATAGTCAAGGTGGTGGTCCCCAGGTTGATTCTTAGTCAGGGTGGTGGTCCACAGGTTGATTCTCAGTCAGGGTGGCGGTCCCCAGGTTGATTTTTAGTCAGGGTGGTGGTCCCCAGGTTGATTCTTAGTCAGGGTGGTGGTCCCCAGGTTGATTCTTAGTTCGGGTGGTGGTCCCCAGGTTGATTCTTAGTCAGGGTGGTGCATGGTCCCCAGGTTGATTCTTAGTCAGGGTGGCGGTCCCCAGGTTGATTCTTAGTCAGGGTGGTGGTCCCCAGGTTGATTTTTAGTCAGGGTGGGGGTCCCCAGGTTGATTCTCAGTCATGGTGGTGGTCCCCAAGTTGATTTTTAGTCAGGGTGGCGGTCCCCGGGTTGATTCTTAGTCAGGGTGGTGGTCCCCAGGTTGATTCTTAGTCAGGGTGGTGGTCCCCAGGTTGATTCTCAGTCAGGGTGGTGGTCCCCAGGTTGATTCTTAGTCAGGGTGGTGGTCCCCAGGTTGATTCTTAGTCAGGGTGGTGGTCCCCAGGTTGATTCTTAGTCAGGGTGGTGGTCCCCAGGTTGATTCTTAGTTCGGGTGGTGGTCCCCAGGTTGATTCTTAGTCAGGGTGGTGCATGGTCCCTAGGTTGATTCTTAGTCAGGGTGGCGGTCCCCAGGTTGATTCTTAGTCAGGGTGGTGGTCCCCAGGTTGATTTTTAGTCAGGGTGGCGGCCCCCAGGTTGATTCTCAGTCAGGGTGGTGGTCCCCAGGTTGATTTGTAGTCAGGGTGGCGGTCCCCGGGTTGATTCTCAGTCAGGGTGGTGGTCCCCAGGTTGATTCTTAGTCAGGGTGGTGGTCCCCGGGTTGATTCTTAGTCAGGGTGGTGGTCCCCAGGTTGATTCTTAGTCAGGGTGGTGGTCCCCAGGTTGATTCTCAGTCAGGGTGGTGGTGGTCCCCAGGTTGATTCTCAGTCAGGGTGGTGGTCCCCAGGTTGATTCTTAGTCAGGGTGGTGGTCCCCAGGTTGATTCTTAGTCAGGGTGGTGGTCCCCAGGTTGATTCTCAGTCAGGGTGGCGGTCCCCAGGTTGATTCTTAGTCAGGGTGGTGGTCCCCAGGTTGATTCTTAGTCAGGGGGTGGTTCCCAGGTTGATTCTTAGTCAGCGTGGTGCATGGTCCTCAGGTTGATTCTTAGTCAGGGTGGTGGTCCCCAGGTTGATTCTTAGTCAGGGTGGTGGTCCCCAGGTTGATTCTTAGTCAGGGGGTGGTTCCCAGGTTGATTCTTAGTCAGCGTGGTGCATGGTCCCCAGGTTGATTCTTAGTCATGGTGGTGGTCCCTGGTTCATAATCAGTTGAAAACCTCTGCACTATAGGCCATCATATTCTTGTATTATTTCGTCAGGGTCCCTGGGACAGAAAGAGAGGTCAGTGACCTCCAGATGAAACCGTTTGAAAGCCTCATGTCCTACAGGATGTAATGTGAGTGTCAAAATCACGGATCACGGGTCAATGTCTCGCTGGGCTAATATTCCCTTTGGCAAGGCTGGGTTCCACTTTGGCTCAGCTGTAGACGTTTGGTTAAAGTCAGATGGTTACAGTTAGTTAGTTAGTTTAGTTGGTTATTATTGTAGAGTAGACAATTTTCTATGAAACTCTGGCCTAAACATGAAAGGCTGGCAATGGGTCAGTAATTGTTGAAAACTGCTGGTCCAGATTTGGCTTAAGGAATTGGCTGGACAGAAATATGATTACAATATAATAATAATAATAATAATAATAATAATAATAATAATAATAATAATAATAATAATAATAATAATAATAATAATAATAATAATAATAATAATAATAATAATAGGCCTAATATGTATTTGTTTCCTAATGTATTCTGATTTACCTTTTGTTAAATTTTTACCAAAATACAATAAATCAGAATACAACAAGCTATTTTGGTGTTTGTGCACTTGTACACTATATAGTTTTCTTAAGTTTTATGACCATTAAAACAAAAACCAGCACACTTTAATGTAATTTTATTGAGTGGTACCAGCAACCGAAACAAAGCCCTATGCTGCCCCCGAGTGGATCAAGACTGTTTTTGTGGCCTTTACATGGTTAAACATGCACATGAGCACTGTATTGATTGCACACAGCAATAACCAATATTAGTCAAATATAAATTAAAAAAATCACACCCGTGTGAACTGAGTGGTGTAAGGTTTTATATAGCATGATCAGCTGTGGTCTGACGTAATGTCTGACGTTAAAGATCTTTGGCTAGGTAGACTCGTCTTCTGATGATTTGTGACCATGAAGTTGATTCAGCTGGAGTTTTTGTCCGATGTGAGGTATTATATAAGGTAAGGTATTATATAGCCTGATCAGCTCTGATCTGACGTAATGAAATCACACCTGGATGTGATTTCACAACTGGCTTTTTTTGTGCAGAGAAAATGACCATGGTTGCTACGGTCATCCAGTTCACCCGGGTGTGATTTAATTACGTCAGAAATTATTTTGAACATAGCAACCATGCTCATTTTTTTCTGCACACAAAAGCCAGTTGTAGGAGTGGTTTACACCACTCAAAAATACATATAGTCTGTATTTTGTCTGTCTTAAGATACAATCTTGACGGCACAGTGCGTGTGTGCGTGTGCGTGTGCGTGTGCGTGTGTGTGTGTGTGTGTGTGTGTGTGTGTGTGTGTAGAGCTAGGGCTGCACCAACTATGTACAGACCTTTTTTCAGAACTTTCAGAAATTGTAAACAATTTCCATATATAGGCCTAATTATATTTAAAGAGCAAATTGTCTACATATATTGTGTCCATATCTGAAGTTGTTTCTTATCTGTTGCTCTACCTTTACAGAAGCCAAAACCCATGTTTATTATACAAATTGCAAATGCACATACTGTACATGTATCTTGTTACAAAAGTTTAATCCCTAGCATGCCTATATATTCCTTAACATTTGCCCAAAAATAGCTAATCTACAATGTCACATCACGTTGTAAAGAGATTTGGTGTACACAGAAAACAGTGGTCCAAGTACACTTAACTCACATCTGTTTGCCTAAGAATAGAGGGTTAAGTGGTTAAAGTAATGTCTACAGTGCATATTTGGTAAATGACAAGGCAGACCAACCAAAGAAAACACATAAACTATTACATCTAAACACATCATGTAGTTACTAGCATTCCCTGCTCGGCACAATTAAACACCATCATCAGTGCATAACAGGAACCATATGCAGAAAGAAGGCAGGAAGAATGCATGCAGTCTATGTAGGTGAGTTTAAATACCCCGCCCAATTGACGTCAGCTGACTGCCACACCAACGTATGACGTGTGGGTCTTGCAAACACTGTATACACTCACATAGTAATGCAGCGTATTAACCCTCGAGTACATGTATGTTCCTTGAGCTAAGCATGAAGCCGTTGAGTATATCTGACTGAACTATATAACTCCGCAAGCTACGTATCATTTAAAATGTTTGATGAAATGAAGAGTACGAAATACGAATAGTACGTCTTACGTTGTTGTGGTCAGTGGTGTTCCATCTACCCACTTCCAGACTCCTTCCTCATCTCTGTCAGTCAATCCCAGCCACACAGCCTTGTCTCTGCCGACGACTACTGAAGTACAATCTGTACAGTAGATCATAGATGTGTGTCTCAACAAATGGAATGCAACATGCACGCACGCACGCACGCACGCACGCACGCACGCACGCACACACGCGCGCACACACACACACACACACACACACACTGCACCTGTTTTTCTTTGCTCGTTATGATGATCAGGTCAGATTGATTGTCTCTACAGTATGTTCTGCTCTCCTCACGGGTTTTCTCCTCAGTAGAGATGTAATAACACACACCACCACCAAGTGTAAATCCATGTGATTCTAACGTCAAAATATAATGTAATGTTAGACGCTGTTTTATTTCTTGTTTCCATTAGATTAATTACAAATTATGACCACATTTACATATCGAATAACAATGATAACGATGATAACGATAATGATATACTGTATCAATGATGAAAAACTGATGTCTCACTGTCACTGACCACAAAGAGTCTTCTTGATGTCATCTCGTTCAATTAGGTTGGTATGTCTGGACTGTAACTCATCAAAAGTGGTCTTACACTGGTTCTTAAGTTCAGTCATGTTGTTAAGTCTGGTCTGTAAGTCGTCCAAACTGTGCTGCAGGTTGTTTCCCCTTTTAATCAACGCACAATCTGTAATGAGATCAACAAACTGATTATCTTTACATAAAACTAGCCTGATTATCATACTGAAGCTGCGTCCAATGCACAGTATGCAGTCCTCTCAGAGAGTGAGCAGGGTCCATATGGGCAGGCTAGCCTCTGTACGCAGGCTTTTATTTTGAAACGTCATTCTGACATTTGGATGATTTGGTGTTTAACATTATAGTGTGAAGTATACCTGCGACCAAGTGGTGGCGTACGAGATGAGATGGATCACACTCAGAATCTGCATGCTCAGACCTCTTATAGGTCTGCAGTCTGCCCCGAGGGCCAATCGTAGCATGAGGGCATTTTACATGGCCTGTGCCTCCCTTCCTATAATGTTTTATATGGCCCTTCAGCAGTGTGATGTACTCCACTGTACTGTACTGTACTGTACTGTACTGTACTGTACTGTACTGTACTGTACTGTACTGTACTGTACTGTACTGTACTGTACTGTACTCCCCTGTACTGTACTGTGCTGTACTCCACTGTACTGTACTGTACTGTACTGTATTCCACTGTACTGTATTCCACTGTACTGTATTCCACTGTAATGTACTGTACTGTAATGTACTGTACTCCACTGTACTGTACCGTACTCCACTGTACTGTACTGTACTGTACTGTACTGTACTCCACTGTACTGTACTGTACTCCACTGTACATGCAAGTTAGCCCACATGTAGACCATGTTGGAACTACATGGGCTTGCCCACTTCCAACCCATGCAAGTTAGCCCACATGTAGAACATGTTGGACCTACATGGGCGTGCCCACTTCCAACCAATGCCAGTTAGCCCACATGTAGACCATGTGGGACCTACATGGGCTTGCCCACTTCCAGCCCATGCCAGTTAGCCCTCATGTAGACCACGTGGGACCTACATTGGCTTGCCCACTTTCAACCCATGCCCAGTTAGCCCACATGCAGACCATGTTGGACCTACATGGGCTTGCCCACTTCCAACCCATGCCCAGTTAACCCACGTGTAGACCACGTGGGACCCTCATAATTTGCCCAGTTCAAGCCCATTCCCACTCGGTACCCATGTATCCCGCATTGAAACCACATGGGCCCCAAGTGGGCGTGCTGGCTGGGGTACTTCACTGTACTGTACTGTACTCCACTGTGCTGTACTCCTCTGTTCTGCTCTCTTCTCTTCTGTACTGTACTGTACTGTACCGTACTGAACTGTGCCATACTGTACTATACGGTACTGTACAATACTGTACTGTACAATACTGTCCCATACTGTACTGTTCCATACTGTACTGTGCTGTGCCTTACCATACTGTACAGTACAGTACTGTACTGTAATGTACTGTACTGTAGCATACTGTGCTGTACCGTGCTGCTGTGCCCTGTGTATGCGCACGTGCGTGTGTGTATTACAAGTCCATGGGCTATATATAGTCCATGGTCTCGGAGTGATTTTCGTCTTTTTTTCAAATGCTCAAAAATGATGAAAAAAACGGCAATTTTGTCAGGGTGGGTATATTTTTTATGGAGACTTTTTTTTAAATATAGTAATGAAATATAGTGAAATAGTGAAATAGGGTAATAGGGTAATAGGGTAATAAGGTAATAGTGTAATAAGGTAATAGTGTAATAAGGTAATAAGGTAATAGTGTAATAAGGTAATAAGGTAATAGTGTAATAGCACATTAAAGGGTTGGTTCGGATTTTTGGACATAAAGCTGTATGAAATGCTTACCATAAATATTGCGGTTGCAAAGGTATTAATTGACTGGCTGAGTCCTGTGCTGGGAGTGCTGCTCCTGTTTGGGGGAATATCAAGTAGTTCCCAGGGTCACTGGGGGCCACGCATTATAAATAAACCAATCTACAAAACTAGCGTCATTCATTCGTATTGTTGACCTATATCTACCATTATAGACCAACCTTCGTTCAACTTTGACCCCTCTGTCACATGGTACTATTTTCTTTGTGTTCAGTATCACATAGATACGCATAGATCACCATAGTGCTGCCCCTCCAGGCCAATAATGGATTTAATAATGCCAAGTAGGTCTCTGCGTTGATACGGTCGACATGTTAGGTTAATCTCGTCTCGCTGTCACTCGCTTTTAGTTTTGACTACCGCAAAGCTACCGTTGTAGCCAACTAGCCATTGAAGTACAACAGAGAACTTTGCGACATTGAGGGGGCAGAAAACAGCGCTCGAGCAGCCTGGAGTCGAGTGTGACAAGCTGGAGTTTGAAATACAACGCGGGCAGTGCAAATAACAGCAATTTTAGGCATGTGTGTGTTTTATTATTGTACAGTGACAACTAGGCTACAGTCTCTGTAATGTTTATGTTGTACTATTACTAAAAAAACTATCTAAAATAAAGGGATTTAAGAACAGAACCAGTGCCACCACACACATTAAAATGCCCCCCCAAAAAAGTGCCAAAGCCAACTGCAGGGCATTGGGGCAACAGAAAATATTAGCAAACCCATTTTCTAAACCTAAACCCAAGTCATCTGCTAATGAAGATGATGTGTGCACAGCCTACCTCCTCCGTGACTGCTTGTAGGCTACTTAATCTCCAGGTTAGTTTTGTAGCATTCGTTTTTATTTTTTATGTATTGTATTTATTAACAGTTAAAACTGGCAGAATTATTATAGATTTCATATTAAAAAAAAGTGTGTGTGTGTGTGTGTGTGTGTCTGTGACGCGGCTTGGCCTGATGTAGCGCCACCATGAGGCTGATTTGAAAACTGTCAAGTGGCATTTCTTCCAAAGCCTAGTGGGAATATGCACAGTTTCACCACAATCGTTGAGTAGTTGTGGCGATTTGTACGAAACGGGTACAAAGCGGGCTACTCCTGAAAGGTTTAGAAGCCAATTGTAGCCAATGAAGGTGGATTATGAGAAATCAAACAAACCCATCTTGATCGCATGACTATGGAGAGCATGTGTACCGATTTGTGTGAAATTTGGATAAAATCTGAAGGAGTAATATTAGAAAATGTGTTTGTGTTTCTCTGCGTCACTGTCTCTGCGTCACTCTCTCTGCATCACTGTCTCTGCGTCACTCTCTCTGCGTCACTGTCTCTGGGTCACTGTCTCTGCGTCACTCTCTCTGCGTCACTGTCTCTGCGTCACTCTCTCTGCGTCACTGTCTCTGCGTCACTGTCTCTGCGTGAAAAGAAGCAGCTTGGACTCCTCATGCATAGAAGGAAGCATGAGGTCAGTCAGCCCCCTAGGTTGGCAGAGGAAGTGTAGTGCCCAGGATTACATTAGATAATTGACACTGGGTGAAAAAATGGGTTGCAAAATCATTAAAAGAAAAAAGACTGTATTGGGAGAAAATCATGGGCTTTAACATGTTTTGTGTTCCGTACTTTCCTTATCCAAAGCCAGTTATATACCACAGTAGGCTTATGTTTATATTGTATGCAGAGCCATGTTGTGTCATCTCATTTTTTAAAATGTTAATAACTTTGATTTGAGTGGACACTGGTATATTTTCTGAGTGACGACTTTTAGTTGTAGAATTAGTTTTGTCCACATGGTGACAACAAAGACAGTTGAATAAATACAGATCAATGTAGTCTCATCCCTTTGCACAGTCTCATTCCCTCAGACAAAGACAACCTGGATGGCTTTGGATAGATAGATAAATTATGTCCGATAGGCTATAGGGGAATAAAAGAGCAAATGTGTAGTCTTGCACAGAACATTAAATCTTAACAATTCATGAGAAAGCTATTTAGAACTAAGAAAGGACAAGTTGTACTGTATGAATTATCTTTATTCACCTTTAGATAAAGATCATGGGTGTGTAACATGACAGTGAGGGCTTTACTGCACCAACACAGGAGGTGACATTTATTTTTGATACCACACAGTTGAACATAGATTGCATATCTGATTTCTTCCCTGTGATCAGAACTTTAAAAATATAAAGTTGAATCAATTCATCATCAGAACACATATTTTCATTCACAAATAAACATCTTCGTATATATTTGCTGGTTGACATGGTAACTTTGATATATTTAAATTGAGTTATACTTCATAACGATATATATATATATAATGTATATATATACTGTATATATAATATTTTGTTTTGTGCCCAGGGAAGACACATTTTTTATTCTCAGCTTGATTTTCATTTTAATTATTTCCGGTTTTGCAATATATTCTGGAATATCAGTTTCATTAAGGATTTATTTTCATTTAAAAAACAAAACAAATTCATGCTGGAACCCAATAGGGCATAGCAGTAGGCTAGTGGCCATTTTGTGGTTTCACAGAGAGAAAGCCCATTACATTTTCCCAGAGATTTCTGACAACATTTATATTAATTATTTTAATGCTGGAACCAAGCCATCCAGGCTCTTGATGAATCAGGACCATAAAACATTCTGTGAATAAAAAATAAATAATAATCAACTGACGGCCACAAAACGCTAATAGTGCCGCCAAATTAGTAATATTTTCGCCAGAAACAGACTGTATCAAATATGAGTGACTGACTGTCGTAAACGATACAGAGCCATCTCCCCGACAATATCGCCAACATTTTGTATTACATTTTTTACCATAATGCTTATAATGACGATTTAAGATGACCCAATGTTATTCTCCATTACTTCCGCAAACCAGGGGATGAGACATCATATGTTTTATGGTCCAGGATCCTGGATGGCTTGATTCTAGCTTTTTCAAATTTACAATAATTGATATAAATATTTTTGGAAATCTCTATGGGAAACAATTAATAGGCTCTGGGTTGGTGGAAACACAAAATCGCCGCCACTGCTATGCCCTGTAGCCCATCACTGACACGAATGCCAGTTAACTTTTGGCAAAAGCACAGCAAATATTATTGTTTAATGAACAATGTCAACACCACCTCTATGCCAAAAGGAATGACCCCACACACAGTCACACACATTCAGCCATTACACTACAACGTCAACCACGATGCAAAGGTAACCATGGTTAAAAAAAACCACGGCCGAAATGTTCTGAAAGGAAACACTGAAAAAGTCTTCATGGAACACTCATAATGCTAAATAGATTCACAGCACTACAGATTCTGATCAACTCTCCGATACAATAACACTTGGTGCGGAGAAGATAAGGGGAATATGTCCCGCGTTTGAAACAAACGGCGGGGCTATAAACACGTCATCCTTCTCCCAACAAATCACACAATAAGTTGTTGGTTTGAAGAGGCTTTTTTTTTTTTTTTTTTTTTTTCAAATCCAGAGGAGGGGACATCATGCTTGTGTTATTTTTGTTTGTTTGTTTTTTAGAAGTATAGGTACTAGTGTTCGGCAGACAGCCGGGCTACTAGGCTGACTGGAGCTCATTATGATATCATTATGATGACGTCATTGTTGTTATGATGTCATTGGGGTCTTTCTTCTTGCTGTTTTATGTTATGTCCTCTCGGCGTCTCCCGGCTGTCACTCCACGCGTTGCGTAAAGTTCTCTGGGAAGAGTCCTTTCTGGGCGCTCGAGCCCAGCGCAAACCAGTCGGTTTCTTTCATCCCCGTGAGCCAGCCAGCATCCTGGCAAAGGAAAGCAAAAGATGCCATACGTCATCATTCAGTCCTCCTGAGCTCTATACTCCACAGAGGAATTCTGTTAGGTCAGTGCTTCTGAAACTTTTCCATGTCAAGGACCCAAAAGGCCAGTCCACCACTGGCCTTTTGACACAGAGGGCATATGCCCGGTGGGTCGACCAATGAATCGGCCAGTGGTCCATTTTGTTTTGCCCCGTCTAAGGATCATTACGGTAATTATTAGAACATGCAATGTTTTTCACTAAAAGTGGTGTTATTAGGGCTTGTTTGTTTCTTTGTGCCTCGACGGAGTGGGGAGGTAAAGTACTGTTATCTGCTTCTCCATGTTGGTTGTGTCCAGCCCTACAAGGACCCCAAAATGTTTTGGCCCCCCCATATGAAAATATCTAGTGATAGGAACCCCAAGAAAATAAGATTTTTGCTAAAGCAAAACATAGTATGTATCCTACAAGCTCACAGCACGGCACCCGTGAGTCCGAATAGCTTCCTCACCTGATCCTCTAGCAGTAATGTTGGGACGACCAGAACCATATTTCCGGTCTTCAGGTCCAACTCATCAGAGTTAGCAGCTTCAAAGTCGTGCATTGTCTCCACCTAGAGGAGAATCACGGTACTACAATTAAGTAAACATTTAGTTTATGTCCACAAACCATAATCATCTCTGTAGTTGCCTAATCTCTCAAGCGTTCCCAAACTTTTCAGGCCACGAAACCCAAAATAGTCATGTTTGAACTGGGGACCCCCGGCCCACCCCCACAAGCACTTGGAATTGTAGGCATTACATTTAGTTTGACTCGGTTCGGTTCCACAGATAAATATTGTGAAAATAGCTGCACTGTGAGGCATTGTGAGCTTGTAGAACGGCTATTTTCATAATGTTTGCCTCTTTCTTATGTAATAATAGACAATTTGGCCAAGTCATTTTATGTTTGGCTGCACTCTGAAAATAGCAGATCTACAAGCTCGCAACTGCGGTGGGTTATGAGCTTGTAGATCAGCTATTTTCATCATGCAACCAAGTGCAAAATCAGGCATTACAACGCCATCAACGTCCGCCAAAATAATTTGTGGTTGACTAAATCAACTGCAGATGTAGTCGACTAAAATCTTATATTTAGTCGACTAAAACTAGACTAAAACTAAAACATTTCATAAGGAAATCTGGAAAGTGGAATTTTATTAAAAAGACTACGACTAAAACCAAATCAAAACCTGCTGTCAAACATCAACACTGCAGGTGACCTTGTACATGAAGCCCTCAGGCAGACCCGAGGTTCCCCCAGAGGAGCTGCTGATGACAGCGGTGATGGTGGGAGAGACGATGTCGTTGTCCCTGTCATCGTCCCCTTCGTTACTGGAGGCCGGCTCGATCACCACCGACGGAATGGCCATCTGCTCCTGGACGACAGCAACAAAACACATGCTAATGCTGCGTTCACATTGGCAGCGACAAAAGACACAAAACTACAAAGCGAGGCAGCATATCTGTTGCAGTGTCGCTGTTCAAGTGTGGATCAACGATACAAGTAGGATATTCTTCTGACTGCACAAAGGGGAAGGGGGATCAACTTCACATATTCTTTGTTTGGCAGAATCGTGGAAAAATATTTGGCAGTCCCATTTTCATTTTTCATAACATCGCTGTTTGTTGCAATTACCTGGACTACTATACTTCATCATATTGTGTTATGAATCTGACGAAATAAACCCATAAAATGTAACTTGTAGGTTCCCTAGCAATTCCAATGGTAAGCTGTGTTGTTTTCACGCCCCGAAATACCCATAGGCCTATGCGTTTCTCAAAGAATAAGGTCAATACAAAAGCCTGCGGAAATAATTAGAAGATGAGTGGAAAATGGCTAAACAACACTTGAACAATTGCCAGATAGTAACCTAATAAATATGACTAGAAGCTCTAGTGCCACGAAAAAAAAGAAGTGACATAGAAACCTGTGGCGTGGCCTGTAGAATTATGTTACCATAGGTGCGCGCATTTAAAAAAAATATAGATGCCTCAATGGTCGCTGCAGTTCGTTGGAGCGACCTGTCTCCAACGGGAGGAGGAGGTCAAGCAGAATCTTGAAGGCACTCGCCTCTGATTGGCCTACCGTTCTTCCGCTTCGGAAGAAATCTCAGTAAAAGCTTGCCAATGCAATCACGCATCGCCATTGCCTCCCGTTGCCTCCATGTTGCCTTCCGTTGAGATACAGACACCCTAGAGCCGGAAGAGGCGTCTATGTTTATATGTCTATGAGTCCGCGACTGCGCATCGCTGTTTGATGACGTTGCGTAGAGTGGTCCTATTGGGCAAAAGAGGTGGCTGAAATGTGTCTGAATAATGCGTTTTATATTAAATATGTGAAGACATTGAGAGCGGGATAATAAGCCTAGAACCTTGGCAGAGTACTTATGAGTAGTCTGTGGAAGTGTGGAGGCAAATGGAGTGCTGATAAGATGCAACCACCATGTCGACCCTATTCTGATAGTGGTAGTGGGATTAAACAATATGTTATTATTGCCATGGTATATTCTTTCATTTCGAAAAATGTTTCTTTTTGCAGTTATTTTTGCAGTTGTTTACTCATGTATCCATTAAATAGGTAGATGTCGCTGGCTTCCATTGAACAGGAATGTATTTGGGACTTTTACATATACTGTAGGACCACAATGGAAACAAGTCCTGTGGACTTTTTTGTGTTATCCGTTAAGCTTAAATGTTTTACTGTAGGCTACCTCTGTGCTGTATATTTTTTATATCTATTTAAACAATCAAGACAAGAGGTGATCAAGAAATAAATCTAATCACCCACGCTGGCACTAACTGTTTCTGTTACTGTATTTGAAGGCCCTAGTAAAATGTAGTGCAAGTGATACATTTTGGTGTGCATAAATGTGCATTCTCTGTCTATAAAGAGCTGAATATACATAGAGATTTTATCGTAATTATTACAATGCTATTCATAATATGGCCTAAGCCATTTAACACTTATTGCATGCAAATGAATGGTTGTTTTTATGATGGGCAAAAATATTTGTTTTGTCATCTTCATTCAGTTTTTAGATGGTGGTCAGCTCAATAGTGGGCTCAATAAGCTCGATAAGGTGGTCAGGTCATTAACAATAAAAAATTACGAGCTCCATCCCTATATGCACGACACAACGTGTACTACCACCCCCCAACGCACTGTACTAAGTCCCCCCCCCCCCCCCCCCCCCAACCAGCCATGCCGGTTCGCGAACATTTGATGTACTGGCAGCCGGTCCATGTTAATAGAAACTCCTGATCTAGAAGACTGAGATCAGCATATAGATACAGATATTGCACCCGTTTCAAACATTGTAGTAACTAGTATAAAGTATATAATGTGATCACGGTTTATTTTAGTGATGTGATAAATGGTGTTTTGATCCATTACCAAAAAAAAAAACAATTTACCAGAATCTCTTCTTTTGGAGACTGACTGTTGTCTGCCACAGTCTGAAACAGGCAAAGACGCGTCAGCAACACTATCACGTTAACTGGATCTGTGTAGTCAGAACCGTCCGGCCATAACACTGTTAGTTCGTTTGATGATAAGCTAGCATATTATGAATGTTAATGGTTGGATGACTGAGGCTTGGGGAGATAAGGTAGCATATATGTTAGTGGTTGGATGGTGTGGTAATGGGATTTGACATTGTTTATTGACTACAGTTCAATTAACACTTGTAGGTCACTCTGGATAATTGTATGCTAAATGTCTAATTGTAAAGGTAACCGGAAGGCTCGTCCCAAAACACACCTTTTTTTTTTCACGGACTCCCCCCCCCCCCCCCCCTTGCACTTCTTGTGTATTTGTTTTACTGAGGTTAAGGATAGGAATAAGGTCAGGTTTAGGCATAGTTTTACTGAGGTTAAGGTTAGGAATAAGGTCAGGTTTAGGCATAGTTTTACTGAGGTTAAGGTTGGGAATAAGGTTATAGGTCTAGGCATAGTTTTACTGAGGTTAAGGATAGGAATAAGGTCAGGTTTAGGCATAGTTTTACTGAGGTTAAGGATAGGAATAAGGTCAGGTTTAGGCATCGTTTTACTGAGGTTAAGGTTAGGAATAAGGTTAGGTTTAGGCATAGTTTTACTGAGGTTAAACGTTTAGGAATAATGTTAGTTTTAGGCATAGTTTTACTGAGGTTACGCTTATAGGAATACCTGGTGGCGACCGCTCCGAGGTCACCGGATTAGACCCAGGGCGTGCAAGCGTGTTTTGGGGCGAGCGTTCTTGTATTCATTGTAAACGGACAATTGGAGTCATTTATTTACCGGTGATTCCTCAGCATTGCTGACCTGTCTCTCCACTGGAGCAGAAACTGATTCCTACACAGGATGAAAAATACTCTGTTACATCATCATCATCATCATCATCATCATCATCATCAATCAGCCCTCTTTCTCATTGGTTATAACCCAAACATCGCTTTAACCTTTCAGAACAAACACATATTATTAGCTGCCTCAACTGCTGCTAAGAAAACAATTATCAAAAACTGGTTTGAACCGACTGTTAACTTGAAGAGAAATTGGCTTAATTGCTTTATTTACTGGAGAGTTCTACTGCCAAGATGAATGGCGCCAGAGCGGACACTGTGGACTGGTCCAAAGCTCTTGAAAGATCTCTTCTCTCTAAAATGCACTATTTTTGTCATGAAATAAAATGCATCCAAGTGTATCGGCGCAGACACAACCCAGAAATGCCGTAGTAGAAGACGTTACTCTGTCCGGTACATTGCTTTGTTACAATGGCACAAAGTGCATTTTAGAGAGAAGCTGGGGACCTGAGACACTTCCCAGCTTTGTGAATAGACTTTTACCAAGGTCTAGCAGGCTTTGTTTCGGTGAGTAGTTATGTTGTTTTGTTTATTTTCAGGGAATTCTAAACCCTCGCACAGCAGTGGGAAAATTGCTACAGAGCAGTGGATGGGAGTGGGAGCAGGGCGTCAGTGAGAGACTCACTGACGCACTGAACCAGAGCCTGGTTCAGTGAACCAGGGTCTCCACCAGGATAGGAGCGTTTTTTGAAAAATATCAAGTGGCATTTCTTCCTCGGCCTAGTGGGAATATTCGTGCACAGTTTCACCGCAATCGGACTCTGCGTTCATGATTTGTGGCATTTTGTACAAACGGGCCACTCCTGAAAACTTTGAAAGCCAATATGACAAATCAAACAGACCCATCTTGATCACATGACTATAGAGATCATGTGTACCGATTAGCATGACATTTGGATAAAATCTGAAGGAGTAATATAAAAAAATGTGTTTTGCAAAAATCTGCCTCCTGGTGGCGCTATAACAGGCCCATGTGAAAGGTGTGGGGCTCTGGCATCTGGCATGTGAAAGGCTCTGGCATGTGAAAGGTGTGGAACTCTGGCATCCAGGGAGTATGTGTGCAGAGTTTGGCTGCAATCAAGCCAACGGTGCCACCCCCCCCCCCCCACCCCCCCTCGTGCCGTTCTTTTTTTTTCTCCACCCCGCACAGAGCCTAGAACACTCGTCTTTTCATTGAGTCACAACTCGCTCAAATCTTGCTCAAAATTCAAAGTACTATGTAAACTACGATATTCGGGCTTTCGTTTAGTATATAGATCGTGCGTGTAGGGCGTCTCTACGAAACGGTATCAAGCGAAAAGGAAAGGTCGGTCAATTGGATTAAATCAATTGGATTGGAATCGCGCATGCCGCACCGCTAATAAGCCAGACCGAATCAGCCATTGGCAAAAAAAAATTGCCTGCCGGCGGATTACGGTCTGGAGAGGCTCAATTGTACGCCCATTTCCTACACCAGAGAACTGGTGTGGCCAATCGGGACACGGTATGCAATATGGGCGGGCTTTGGTACAGTGACGTTCAATGCTTGAGACCTTTGACTGATAGTAGCTCTGACAAATTGCGTCAAAGAGAAAATGTTTGAACCCGCCCCCCGGGAAACAAGATCCATACACAGCATCTCCAGACTCAAATACCACACGACAGTGTGATTTGAGTCTGGCTTATTAGCCAGGCTAGCACAATGCATGGCACAAGCCAAATAAGTAACGTCTTTGACTATACAATTATAAACACAATGGAATGGACACAAGGAAGTGGCAGGCACTCACTTCTGCTGATTATAGGAAAATTACAAAGAGATGCGTATAGGAGAATAAGGAGAGATGACGCAGCCTTACTCCAAGGACATCTCCATGGTGCGGGTATAAGTTACGGGTGGTTTTAAACTCCACTATCGTCTTCCCAAATGTGTGTGACCAAAATAGCAATTTACGGGAAAGCGTGCCAACCACACGCCCATGACCACACCTCTAGGCGCAAATACCGGTGTCGGCAAAAAAGATAGCGGGTGACGCTTGACCAAAATACCATTAAGGGACAGAGAAAGTTCCTATATTCGTAATTTTCGGGCAGCGGCTGAATTGCGGGCCGCGTCTCGGGTAATGGTGGCGACGAAATTGGAGCCCATTGTGTCACTTTACTTACCCAGGGAGTATCTTCTCTTGGAGGTGTTGTGTCCATGAGTCCAGCAGGGGGCATCTAAACGCAGAGAGAAGCAGGCTCAGTTAATGTGAGCATGTGTGCGTGTGTGCGTGCTGTAGTTTATAGTCAACATTCATTAGCAGATACAGCATGTAAAGCTTTGTGTGTATTGTTTGTCATGGATATTAATTCATGATGTCATTATTTTTGTCAGAATGTGGAAGCAGTTGGTTCTGTAGCTTTGTAGTGAAATAGTCCGGTTATACATTTAAATCCTTAATTGAATTGATCCCTGTTGACTGTAGCTTTTATTATGAACTGTTCATTAGCCATCGATGCATGATGTGTCCTCGCACCTCCTATGATAATACACTGTGATTCTGTATTATTATTACTGTATCGATTTAATGAAAAATATTCTATTTTGGTATCGGTATGAAATGTGTGATATGAAATGTGAGCTTTATATTCCATCATATGCAAGTGCTTTTGGAGAGAAATGAGAGACTGACCATGCAGTCATAGAAGCCTGCAGAGGGGAGCTGTCTGTGTCTGTGTGCCCAGGTGATGGTTGTTAGGGTTAGGGTCATTAATACATCAAGGAAGGCAATTATGTTTCTGCACTCTCAAATAGGTCTACAAACACTACATCTATCCTAAGAAGATTACATGTTAACTCGAGCTAGGTTCTAAATAAGAAAGGATGTTGTTGTTGCACAGAAAAGTAATTTGACATGAAAAGTAATGCTATACTTTTGCAATGTAGTTAAATAGAAATTGTGAAAAAGCTCTTGGGGGAAGATACATCATAAATAAAAGATTTTTCGATCATTTGTCTGGAAAATAATTTTGTGTTTAAAATATTGTGAACCTCATATCGTGATACGTATCGTATCGTGAGTTGAGTGTATCGTTACATACCTAGCTGTTACTACTATTACCGGTTTTAACTATTTATTTTGGTTTGTTTTTAACTTCTACAGTATTCTTACCAGTCTGCTGTGTTTCATTATATACCTGGTTCTGTTCTTCTCCTTGTGTAGTCGCTGCTTCTTCCACAGGAGAGCTGACAGTAGACTATAAAAGATAACATCCCTTTTACTTTTACTGTTATTAAATGAATATGCTTTATATTAATAATAATAATAATTCATTTATCTAATCATTCTAATGTGATAGCGCAGATGCCAACTAATACAATTACATGTTGTACTTACTCAAAACGTATCGAACAGAGTATTAAAATAACTGTTAAATAGATCCATATTCTGATAGTGCTCATAGCTATTTAGCTATAGAGTGTTTGTTCAGTAACAGGAGTCTGCCCGTCTCTCCTGCTCTTTATTAAACAGAAACTGCATTCCCAGGTCGGGATATACCAATAGTATCGAATCAGGAGAGAGAACTTGCACAGAAACAGAATAGAGATTAAACAAGTGAAATTGGAAGTGATGATGACACAAATAAATGAGCAGACAAAAGTGGAACTGGAACACTATAAACTTGAACCTGATAAATGGCTACTCTCTCCTGATTTGCTTAAATGTTTCAACCCACCTGAAAATTGATTTTCTATTTATTAAAGAGCTGGAGAAACAGGGAGCGACTCCTGTTACTGAACATACACTTGATAGCAACGGTTACTATCACAATATAGAGCTTGAAAATATCTCTTCTTTTATGGACTAACTAGAAGCATAATATATATTTACAAACACTCACTGCAGGCTTGTCCTCTGCCGTCTCTCCTACAGGTGGCGCTCCGACCTCCTCTGGGATTAGAACAGCCTCAGCTTCTGTCTGCGGGACAACTTCTGTTCCTTCAACAGCTGGGCCGGGCTCATTCTGTAAACAGACAACAAGAAGAATCACTCCAGCTGACTGATCACATCCTTATATCACTGTCAGTCTGTCACCATACCAATTAACCAATGTCATAAAACAAAAGTAGGCCTACGTAGCCTATATCATATTTCCATTCAGTTAAGTGAAACAACCAGTACTTATGATGAACATAATTGGCTCTATGCACAGCAGCCATATTGGAAATCCCTTACTTCCTTCACGGGTCTTACCACTTATAGTAGGCTAATCAAGGCTCTGTTCCATTGTATGTGTAGCACAGTGGTTCTCAAACTTTTGATTACTTTTTAAAGGACCCCCATAACACTGAGAGTGTACGTGCACTCAGAGTTACACACCCGTAAGTGGCCATTTGAAACCCCCTTGAGGAGCCATGAGGGTACCTGGACCACTGAGACCCAAGTGCTGGTGTAGTGTTTCCAGGGAGCCAACACCCACAATAGTAATAATGAGACTTATCAAAACACATTTGAAAGCATAACGGCACGTAAATACTGTAAAACTGTCAACTTACTATCTTATCAAAATCAGCAAAAAATGATGAAGCAGCTGCATCCTGTTTCCAAAATACAAAGACATAAATAACATTATATCAACATACAGTGTGTGTGTGTGTGTGTGTGTGTGTGTGTGTGTGCGCGTGCGTGCGTGCGTGCGTGCGTGCGTGCGTGCGTGCGTGCGTGCGTGCGTGCGTGCGTGCGTGCGTGCGTGCGTGCGTGTAAAATTAGCAGAGCACAAATAATCTTTCTTTCTGCATCAGATCATTGCATTTTTCCATTAAGCAACTCATTTTTGGCTCAATATGTCAAGCTGCCAAGCTCAGCAACTATATGTTTTCTCTGTTTTATGTAAACAACTTTGTAACTTAATCATAGGATTAGGGTTAATAATAACAATAATCATATGAGTAATCATATGAGTAATTTGGCTAGTCATAGCTAGAAAGATTACCCTGGAAATGTACTTACCTGTGAAAATCCGTTGAAGGCATTGGTCACCTAATTGAACAGAGACACAAATTAGTATTTTATCAGTAGGCCAATATAAAATGTAATGCACAATGGAAATTGCTATTTCTTTCCATAAAACTGGACAAAAAAAAAATAGGCAGCAAGTATCAGGAGAGACAGGAGGAGAGGACTGGGTTCTGCTGAGAAGCACGATCCTGGGGGTTCATTTGTATACTGCTCTTGGTTCTACAGGCAGGTACAAAAAGGATCCTGAGCTTTATTTATACCCTAGGCTAGGGGTTTATTTTTGTTATTGTTATATTTTTTACTATTCCTTCATTCTACAGGCAGGTACAAAAGGGAGTAGGAGTTTCTGCTTTTTCTCTAGTCTACTCCACTAGGTGGAGAGAGGAAGCAATGGTACCTCTTCCGCTTGGTACAACTTTCCATATCTTCGGTTTGCAGCCTCGTCTTCGGACATGTCTGAATTTTCGGGGAAAGAGGGGAAACCTGCCTGTGCCGCATCTGCAGCAAAGAAGCCACCGCTGTCGGTGACTTCCTGCCAGGAGTTCGCCTTTGACGACGGATCTGGGAAGCCGCCGGTGAACGGGTCCTCCGCCCATCCCACTGCCTCAGCTACTTCAGCAAACGGATCTGTGGTGAAGTCGTCCACCACGGCCTGAGGATCGGTGGATGTAACTGACTCCTGAGGTCCGAGCGACTCTCCCATACCTGCCCCTTGGCTTTCTGCAAAGGGATCTTTGTCAAAGCCGTCTCCACCTTGGGTTTCTGCGAAAGGGTCGCTTTGAAATGTGCCTCCGACCTCTCCGAAAGGATCGGACGCAAATCCGCCGGCACTCTCAGCAAAGGGATCGGAGGCGAAATCACCTGTAACCTGTTGTGGGGCTTCTTGCTGAGCTAAAGACATTTGGTCAACTAGAATACTTGTTTGTTGTTCCCCTGCCTCATTCTGTGAAGGCAAACTGTGCTCTGTGAGGGCTTGTCCTGTTGAAGATCCTTCTGCCGTGAAGTCATCACTTCCAAGCATTGAATCAGGATCACACTTCTCATCTTGGACGGCTTCGCTGTTCACTGGAACATAGTCTTCAGGAGCCAGCTCGTCATCTGCACTCACCCAGCCTGCGCCACATTCCTCGGCGGTCTCATACTCAGACCCAGAGCCGTCCAGAGACCTGGGCGACCCGCACCACTGGTCTCCTCCGTCCTCCGTGGAGTCCTCGATCTCTTCGCCGTGCTCATTGGTGAACATCAGTCCAGGGGTGGACTTCCTGCGCTCCTCGTCTCCCCCCGAATCGTCCTGCTGCGTCCAGTCTCTCCTCGCCCCCCCTGCCTCCTCTGTCTCATCATGTGACCCTGAGTTAAATTGGACGTTCAGTTCCCGGGCGCTAACCTCGTCTCCTCCGGACGGAGCCTCTGTGTCCTGTGCTGGTGTCTCCGCTGCCACGGTGGCCTCGTCGGCCCAGCCGCCCGCCGCCGGCCAGCCCTGAGCCGTGGTGTCCTCCTGTCCCGCTGCCGTCTCTGTGGCGGCAGCCACGGTGTCTCCGTTAGCCGCCGCCGCGGCCGAGCCACCGAAGTCGGCCGACCAGTCCGCCACAAAGCCGGCGTCTGGGGCCTGCTCTGGAAACGAACTGTTGAAGTTCACAGCACCAGCGGAGTCCAACTGCAGGGCCGGGGCATGCAAGCAAGATGAAGAACACACAGTTATAAACGTATACACTAGTGTTAGACACTGTTAGACACTCGTATTAAGTACACACCGGGGGTCTTCAACGTTTTTCAGGCCTAGGACCCCTTAGCTGGGATTAGACAAATAAACCCATTAAGACCTGAGGCCAAAATAATGCCTTCTAAATCAGTAGTTCTCAAACTTTGAATGCTAGTTTCCATCCATAGACCCCAAACCGAAAACAGGCAACAATACAAAAAGAGCACATAAGGTGGGCACCTTGGACATCATGGGCACCTCTGTGTAAAATTGTTTATTTTGTCCAAAAATTGTCTTATGAATTGTGAACATGCACGGTACATCATTATCAGACTTAGTTTTATCTTTCAACTTATTGTTTGTGACTGGATATACAGGTTGTGTAGCAATTTGTAGCAATTGTAGAATTATTAGACCTTCATTGTTGAATGTTTAAGCATGTTATCATGTATAATTTTTTTACATTTTGGACAGAATTATACATTGAGGTATCACCAGTAGGCAGGTTTCTGAACTTGTATTTTAGGTCATTACTTGGTCTGCCTACCAGTGACATCATTGATAGGGGCCGGATAAGGGCTAATATAAACTGCAGCCTTTCTATTCCTGGACGGTTAGCATGCTATAATGGCAGCCAATGCCATTATTCTTGCGTTAATACAGTAAACAAAAAAACCTAAAAAACATCCCTTTGAGACACAGACCGAGTAGAAAGAAATGGTACCATGTTATCATGAGCATGGACCATGCAGTTATACGAAGATAGGTTGAAAAGGGGTGAGTTGTCCTTTAAGTGCACTGTTGTTATGATGTATATAAGTTGGAATCATTATGTATGCATAAAAACATTATTATAATGTCTAGGAACATGGCTATAATGTATAGAACAATATGATTAACAAGGCAGTGGTATATTAAGAAGGTTATACTTACAGGCTGCGCTGCAGGTTGAGTGTTTCCCTAAAGGAAGAAACAAGGTTGTGAGATATTTGTTGTAATGTTTGATAAGTTAGCTTCTTCATTCACATTAAGATTAAGTAGAAAGAAAGAAATAAAGAATCGATGACTCACCCACCCACTCATGTCCCACGGTAAGGCTGTCTGTTGGAGCAAAACAAGCACATAAAAACAAATTATTGAAAATAATGTGTCAAGTTTCAGGCACAAAAACAAACTGGGTATTTTGTTCCATTTAATACATTAAAAATGTGATTTTTGTATTATTATTTGTCTATCAAGTATGACATTTTCTCAAACCAGGGTCATATGACTTCATATCTATGAATGTACAGCTCTTTATTGATCAGTACTTACAGTGGTTCTCAAAGTGAAGTCTGGGGACCCCCAGGGGTCATTGAGGGCGTTCCAGGGGGTCCTTAATAGCAAATCAACATGCACATTCCCTGACGTTGACGGAAATCTAATCCAACGCTTCACCATCGATGACGGAGATCTCTCTCAAGTGGTCTTTTCAGTGGTTTATGATAGAGTGTGCTCTTCGCCAACATATGTTGCTAAGCAACGGATACAATTTAGGCATTTAGCAGACGCTCTTAATCCAGAGCGATTTACATTAAGCAATAACAAAAGCATGGCATACAACCGGAAATGAACCGGAAGTGAACATTTTGCCTTCCATCCACCTCCATGTTATCTTATCACATTTAGAAAAATGCATTTATCTCTGATTCTTTTCCCAGATTGAAGAATACGATTGATTGAAGAAGGAAACCACGTGTTCACAAAAAACGCCTGCCATCCACTCCCATCCCATGCTAGATCATTTTCTAGAATGTTCATATCTCTCTTCCTGTATCATTCCACTTCTGCCACGACTACCATTCAATTTTCAATTGACTCTGGTGTGGGTGGAGGTGGTATGGTGTGCTATGGTATGGGTGGAGGTTTACCTGTGGTAAGGGTGAAGCGCTGTCATCTGGTTGGAAAGCATCAAAGTCCAGGTCAAGGAGAGATTCTCCGGGTCTTTCATTGAGCTGCAGGGAAAATAATGATGAGACCGTTCATTAAATTGTTTTGGGTGGAGGGTTTGGTGGCGTAGGGTTTAATCGGACCTGTGGTATGGGTGGGGTTGTGGGGTTTTTAACAGACCTGAGGTGTGGGTGGGGTTCTGGGGTGGAGGGTGGGGTGTGGGGTTTTTTAACAGACCTGTGCTGTGGGTGGGGTTCTGGGGTGGAGGCAGGGGCGAATAGTTCTTATAACTGTATACATTTGGTACTTTATTTACAGTTTGCTAATAAACACAGTGGTACGATTTCAGTTCACAACAAACACATTAAATTGTTTCAGCAGCTTGTTTCAACATTTCAGCATGATCAATACTCTACCTGGCAGGTTGAAACAAAAGCCACCATATTAGCATTTGAATACCTGTTCTGTGAACAGGGAACAGGCAATGCCCACCCCCAGTGGCCCAAGCCCCCACCACCCCACGTAAAGGTGTAAGTCGTGTGCCTACGTGACAAAACCCTAGTCATGGGGGATGGGAGCTCAGGGGGTACTATATTGTGTTCCTATTTTCTTGGGAGGGTGCTCCAGCTACCAAGCACCCACGCAGTTGACGCCACTGGGTGGAGGGTGCAGTTGTGGGGTGGAGGGTGGGGGTCGTG
Organism: Electrona antarctica; assembly: GCF_951216825.1. Classification (NCBI taxonomy): domain Eukaryota; kingdom Metazoa; phylum Chordata; class Actinopteri; order Myctophiformes; family Myctophidae; genus Electrona; species Electrona antarctica. Next base: position 24,542,906 of record NC_136800.1, on the reverse strand, counting down.
GGGTTTTAAACAGACCTGTGGTTGTGAAGAAACAGGAGGAGCCGGCAGGAATTCTCCTCCAAACAGATCAATGATCTGCTCCTGAGCCACTTCCTTAGTGGGGGTCGCCATGGGGGGCGGACGGATCGGGGGACCCTTTTTCATCTGTACACAAAGTTTAAGAGAATTTAGGAAATATATTTAAGAAATATACACACATACAGTAAATAATGGGTAAGTACATCTAACATAGAGGATTTATTTCTCTCACAAACAAAGGAAACTAATAAAGTTGACCTATACAGACTACAATAAGAGTAAAGAAAAAATAATAAGTTTGTATTCATTATAATTTTCTAAATATGTTCTATAGACTAGTGGTTCTCAACAACCCTCAAAGACCACTGGGGGTCCCCGGGAATCACTGCTATAGACAACACAAGTACTAGCACTTACAACACTACTAGTGACTACAACTCTAGTGATATTTACTTACCATGCAGCACAACAGAACAAATGAGCAGGAAGGAAAAGAATAATAAAACCATTCAACATGAGGAAAACTGTTTGTCAGTGATGAATATTCATATTACTAACTTACCACAACGATCTATAACATGAGTGGCAGGGGGAGGGAGAAAAGGTACCTGCTTTGGGGATTTTGTTATGGGTGGACCAGATGGGTGGACCAGGTGAGAGATATTTTACCTGGCTGAGAGGGGGACTTGGTTCTGGGTGGGCCATATGGGTGGACCAGGTGAGACATATTTTGGGTGGGCCAGATGGGTGGGCCAGGTGAGACAGATTTTACTCGAGATGGGGACTTGGGTCTGGTTGGGCAAGATGGGTGGGCTAGGTGAGACATATTTTACCTGAGATGGGGACTTGGGTCTGGGTGGACCAGATGGGTGGTCCAGGTGAGACGTATTTTACCTGAGATGGGGACTTGGGAATTGACTTGGGTCTGGGTGGGCCAGGCGAGACGGGTTGCAGCATGTGATTGAAACCAGCGTCTGGACTTTCTGGTGAACTGTCATCGTCCGGAGGCGACGGAGTTCTGGCCAGACGGAGAGGACCTGAATCACTGTGGAAGGACACAAATATGTCCACGAAATGGGTTTTCAGTGAGTTAGTAAAAAGATCAAATCGAGTGCCTTTACTGATATTAAGCATTTTTAAACAACACGTGCTTACAGTGCTAAAATAACACAAAAAAGTTCCATTGTGGTCATGTATTCGATCCATCATCATAGCATAAAAATAACACAATACGTTCATATCTGCATTTTGATGCTGGAACACAATTCCATGTTAATTTTTAATAATGATGATTTGTTATTTTTGGTAAGCTATGCAAGTTTTTGCGATAACATATATCTGAAACGATCATAACTTGTGCATCACAGACGGACAGAGTTAGGCGCTGACCTGGGTGCTCCTTGGATGGTGAACATCTTGTCTGAATGCTGCTCCCCCAGTTTGGTCATGACTTCATACAGCTGTTTACAGAGCTGGAAACACAAGAACGGTGACACAATGTTGACACAATGCGGTCAGGCTTAGGCTTGACCCAGGTGCGACAAAGAAAGCAGGAAGACCATCCTTCTGTATGAAATAATGCATTTTAGATGTATAACAAGTTAACAACACTGTTCAATGTTCCATTTTAGATGCAGAACAACACTGTTCAATGTTCCATTTTAGATGTAGAACAACACTGTTCAATGTTCCATTTTAGATGTAGAACAACACTGTTCAATGTTCCATTTTAGATGTAGAACAACACTGTTCAATGTTCCATTTTAGATGTTGAAACTCTTTGTTTAACCCGTTAAGACCTGAGGAGTGAGGACGATTGTACAAATGTCTTTGTACAAAAGCTCTCCCCCCAAAACACCGGGCACAAATCCGCAGACATCGGAACGGTCTCTACCTGGTATTCCTAAACATAAACTATGTCTGAACCTAACATATTCCTAACCTTGACCTCAGTAAAACTATGCCTAATCATAAACGTATTTCTAACCTTATCCTCAGTAAAACAAATACAAGACTACAAGAACCGCCCCACGAGCGGTCGGCAGAACCTTGTTTTAAGGCGAGGCTTCCGGTTACCTCAGGAGGTAGAACGGCCACTTGGGAACCAGAAGGTTCCCAGTTCGATCCCGAGCTCCCCCTGAGTTTTTTATTTTTTAGGTGATAACCTAACACACATTAAGGTCCATTTGGTTACACACCCATAAGGGTCCATTTGGTTACACAAGCATAAGGGTCCATTCACACAGTTTGACCACTAGTGGTCCCCGGACCCGGCATTGAGTAGCACTATCTTTATCTTTACACTATGGCCCTTCAGTGACCCTCTGACCTGTAACCCCTTGAAACCCTTGAAAATGAGTGGAATTCCCCTTTAAGCCTGACCCAATAACCTTTGACCCCTGTGCACTCACCAAAGAGATCTCCCGGTGGAACTTGGCCTCCAGGCTGGTGACGCTCTTGAAGGTGTCCACGTAGAAACCCACGCGACTGCGGACACAAGAACACTGTTACTGTATCACGTTACTTCATATTTGACTCGCAGTCATCAGAGGGTCAGAGAGGAGTCCTGTTCATGTAGAACCAATGTTAAACAAAGAACAGTTCATTTCAGAGCAATATGGTGGCATGGAATTCAATATGTATTTTAATTTGTATTTCTAAAAGTCAGTTTTAAGAAAGAGTTCAATAAAGAGATGTAATAAAAAGGGGTATATGAGCTATACATCCCACTATAATGTTTCGAGATTGTACTGTGGAGCTACATGTATAGTACTTCATGTATTCTTCAATGTATTAGACAGGTTTGAGTTAGTGTCTCTGTACTGTTGTGTTGTATGAATGGCATGTATGTGTGTGTATGTACTGTATGTTGTTGACCCCAGGAAGAGTAGCTGCTGTAACTGTACAGTAAGCTAATAGGGATATAATACATACTTTTTTCATAATTACGTGCATGTGTGCTGAATGCTGAAATTGGAGGATATTGGAGTGTAGATTTTACTATTTTTATTTGATTTGATTTGAGCTTAGATGGGATGGGACATGCTTGTACTCTTTTGAGTTGTCTATAATGATGAGGGTTTTATTTTATTTTAATAAGCAGAATAATGCAGTGTTTTTAATGTCCCCTGTCTTTGGTTTTCTTTTACCTATGATGACCGTGCTGAAAGTTGAACAAACATAAACATAATTTATTGATAGATTGAGTGAATTATGTGGCATCAACTGCCAGGGAATATCCATCCCTGGAGAACCAAGCGAGAGATTAGACATTTGCCTGGGTCGCAAACTAGTGAAAAAATAGCAGATCTACAAGCACACAATGCGTCACTTGTTTTGAAATGTACTCGTGACCCATAAAAAATATTCCGTGACCCAAAGATGGGTCCTGAGCCACTGTTTGGGAAACAGTGGGTGTAGTATTGTTGCTGTCGGGCAGAAACCATTCATGTTTTATGTAGCCTATTTCTTTTATTATTTATTTTCCATGAATTGAAGCCCTACTTCACCTTACAAGAGCGTCACACAAAAGCAGTGAAAATAACAGATCTACAAGCTCACGACGCCTTGTGCTATTTTAAAATGTTATAAAATAATAATCAGTAGCGAATGCAGGAATTACAAGTTGGCCAGGCGAAAAGCTGAACCCTCCCCTGGGGGGCCATGGATACTCAGCTGATCACGCATCAAATGATCAAAACGGCCTGGCCCCGCCTTTTTGTGAATATGCCGCTGATAGTAATAAAAAAGAAGCGGTTTTTGACATACAAGGTTTCCACCTGACACCAACAATATGTAGTGCAGTGTATGTATGTATACACTACGACATCAGTACAGAAGTCCTGATGTCGATGCTCGTTCATCCCCTGGGATTAGTTTATCTATGGAGAATAACATTGAGTCAGTCTGTTTCTGGCGAAAATTGTACCAATTCAGCGGCAGTAAGATTACCGTTTTCTTAGCGTCAGTTGATTCTTCAAATCCGTATGAGTGAATCCGCCGGGTCATTTATTTATTTTTGGAACACAGTTCTTATTTGATGCAATATAAAAAAAAGTCTATGGGAATTCAGAATGGGGGAAAAAACTTCAACCAGTGGTCCGGGGACCACCAGTGATCCTTGAGGGGGTTCCAGGTGGTCCCCAGCTAAATGATGGAGAGTTGGTAACCAAATCCATTTGGTATTACGCTCTTAAGAGTAAAATTATTGTGCATCTGCACTACTTTATTTACAAGAAGTCTACACAATTAGAGAATGTAGAAGACAATACAGCATGGAACTGTGGACACAATCGTATCAAACGATAACAAAATATTCTTTAGTTTTGGGTCTGAGGCTAAAAGTCATGGTGGTCCGTGGCTCAAATGCCGAAAAAATAATGGGCATTGATATGAAAACGGTTGAAAAACACTGCTCTAGTCTATAGTGTAGTGTACAGAATTAGCACTCACCTGTAGCAGATGCGTATATATTCTATTCATGTATATTGTATTGTATTGTATGTACTGTATAGTGTAGTGTAGGGCCTATAACTCACCTGTCCCATAGAGTGGGTAGTTCATCTTGTAGACCAACATTTAATTCATCAAACACCTTCTGAGCTTTTTTCAACTCTTCCTCTGCCTGCAAAAGAAACAACAACTGATCATGTCTACGGCTATACAATAGGCTACTATAAATAATATACTAATATAACAGTGGTTCCAAAACATTTTAGTTCGAGACCCAAGAGAAGTAGACATTTGCCTGGAACCTAAACAAAAAAATAATTGAATAGGTTTTGAATTCAGGATTTCTTTTTAGCCATTACTTTGACAAATGGATTGTCAATTCAACACGATCTCGATTCAACACAATTTTGCTGAATATTTTCCTTTAAAATGTAACTTATTGTAACAACTTTGTTGTTACTCTTGACACTGATAGTTGGCCGACAGACAGACAGACAGACAGACAGACAGACAGACAGACAGACAGACAGGCAGGCAGGCAGGCAGGCAGGCAGACAGGCAGGCAGGCAGGCAGGCAGGCAGACAGACAGACAGACAGACAGACAGACAGACAGACAGACAGACAGACAGACAGACAGACAGACAGACAGACGTACCTTTAACATCCTGCGGTCGTTTCTCATCCCAGAAGATGCCTGCAGGGTTTATTCTATTGGTTAGTATTTATATATAGTTGTATTTGTTTATGTGTTTATTTATGAATAATTGCATTTGTACTGATTCCTGATGTTCCTATACTGTCCTTATGGGTGTGTGTGTGTGTGTGTGTGTGTGTGTGTGTGTGTGTGTGTGTGTGTGTGTGTGTGTGTGTGTGTGTGTGTGTGTGTGTGTTGCACTTTGTCACTGGTTGCATCTTTGTGTTGCAGTGAGCTGCAGTTGTTGATGCCGTGCACATACATACGGACAACACACTCTGTCAGTTGTTGGAGCGGATGGCACCGCTCAAAAACAGCATGTACTTACTACCTGCAGGGTTTCCATGTGGTGACGAGCGCTGTCATAATCTATCAATTTCCTGCTTCGCTTTGCCACTCGAATCTGAAACATAATCATCAGTTACATTTTATTTTTCAACTTTGCCATGATAAAATCGTACTGCAGTAAGCACCAGTTCAAAATGTGTTAGTAAAAAGTAGACGTTTACATTATGTTACAAAGAAGAAGAAGAAGAAGAAGAAGAAGAAGAAGAAGAAGGAGATAATAAATAATAAGAAGACGAAGAAAGACAAATAACAATAATTATGAATACCTTTAGGTCAGGGAACTGCAGGAGATATCCATCAAGGTTTAGTAGTGTGGAGTCGATCAGTTTGTTATGGAAGTCTTCCCACAATGCATCACAGTCCTGAAGGAAATACAACGTGTACACGAACAATAAACATGGTAAACAGTCAGTTGTTAACAACTGGTTTAACTACTGTAACTAAGTTATCCATCAAGGCCTTTTTTTAGTGCATTTTGGATTTCGCACTTAAATTCCTGAATGGAAACACCTCAAAATTCGAAAAAGTCTACGTTTTTTGCTAAAGTACTTGAAGGGACTGAATTTGGGGGTTTTATCGAAAAAATTAAATGCGCAAATGGGGGATGGAAACACTTGTCGGATAGGTTTTGAATGAGAAAGCATTGAACTTGCATGATAAAAGAAAAAAGTGATGGGGAGCCAGTGGAGAAGGGTGGGTGGCCAGCACTCATTCAAGGATCCTAGCAGGGCTGTTTTGAATTTATTGAAGCCTCTTATCTGCACTGCACTCTCTTGCTAGGGATCCCAATGAGTAATATAGTGTGTTGATCATGGAAGTTTGATCGTATATTTATATAAATGTAAACAGTGAGTCAGTGACCTTAAGTTTAGGTCAGGGTAGGGGTCAGGGTTAAGGTGGGGTTTCACACTGACCTTGCCTATTACCATGACGTCATCTTTCCCATGCCAGTCCGGTTCATAGACTTCATGTAGAGATTCTGTCAAGTTGATGGAGGCCTGCTGCATTGCTATAAGACACACAGTCAGTTATAGTGCATCGCGGTTGTCAGGCAGAAATCTTGTATCTCCAAGCTTCAAATTTGTACCTACAGTACTTCCTGGGACCCAAACAGTGAAAATAGTGTGTGTGTGTGTGTGTGTGTGTGTGTGTGTGTGTGTGTGTGTGTGTGTGTGTGTGTGTGTGTGTGTGTGTGTGTGTGTGTGTGTGTGTGTGTGTGTGTGTGTGTGTGTGTGTGTGTGTGTGTGTGTGCGCACGTGTGTGCGCGTGTGTATGTGTGTGCGTGCGTGCGTGCGTGCGTGCGTGCGTGCGTGCGTGCGTGCGTGCGTGCGTGCGTGCGTGCGTGCGTGCGTGCGTGCGTGCGTGCGTGCGTGCGTGCGTGCGTGCGTGCGTACGTACCTTTAATAGCAGCCATATAGGCCTTCATCTCTCTCTGTAGTCTGGATCCTTCTGTCTGGAGCAAGCAATCACATACTTACATCATATATACAGCCTATATACACACAGTACATATCATATATATATATATATATATATATATATATTTCATTTTTTACATTTCCTGAAGAGCCACGGTTTAGGACTATAAATAGTTATATAGCTCTTTTATGGTTAATTATGTAAATCATATTTATTATATGAAAGAATTTGTCTTATTACCTCCTGCCTCTTAAAGTTGACGACAACTTGCTCAAACTGCTCATCTTTAGTCTCATCAGCTTTGCCCAGCTTCTGCAATACCTGAAGACAGAAAAACACATACCACAATGCAGTTACTATCCACACATTAACTATAGAATTTATGCGGGGTATGTTTGTGACACAGCCACGGTCACAGAGTCAGGCAGGCGCAATGCTATGCCTCTCCCGTGGTGTGTCCAATCCTATATTATGCTTATTTTCACTGTGACTGTGATTATGAGACTGAAGTGAACACTGAATGTCAGCATCACCCCCGCCTCTACAAAGGAGCGCTGAAAATAGCCGATCTACAAGCTCGCAATGCGTCGCATGGTTAAGTACAGTTTGCACAGCACAATGCAGATTCAGAACAGAACTACATTTTCACAGACTTTCGTCTGTGAAAATGTGTGCTGCGCGCACACACTGTGGGCACGTTCGGAAATAGCGCACTGAGCGCACTGTGTAATGCAAACTAATAGGCGAGTGTGCTCCGGTGCGGTATTTCCGAACGCGCCCTGTGACACACCCACCACCAGTGGATACGTTCCATTTCCAAATCCTCGAGGCATGTATTTTAGAACATAATCATTACAACGCAGTTGAACGCACGCATACCATAATATGTCTATTTTCAAAACCTATTTTTAAAGTTGAAAGGTTTAATATATAATAAAGCTCGGGTCCTGCACGGGCATTTCGGGTATTCTGCATTTCAGATGCCCGGAACGAGGCCCGCAGCTTTGAAATGGAACCGACCCGTTCCCCGACGTCATGTCAATATTTTGCACCCGAAGCGGCTCGGTTCTCGGTTCGGATCTCGGGTATTCTGCACTCTACTGCAATGATACGATGCAGAGGGGCTAACAGTGACATGGGGGATACACCAAAAAGGGACCAATGTGAAAGAAAACACCTGGAGGAGTCTTCATGGGACCTGAGAAGTACTTTAATAGGTGAAAAAAGCATTTTGGAAGAAATTCCCCTTTAAGCCCATATTGTGACTCATGATAACCAGTGTGGTTGCCGTGACACGAGTAACACTTGCAAAAGAACCAAGTTGGTACAACAAATGGATCTCCATATGTGGAGCTGACTATCATCACCTGGATCTCCATATATGAAGATCACGACACTGACCTCATCAAACCCTGGATAGCCATACATGGTTTGACGTACTAGATCTGCACATGGAGCCGGGAAGCAACTCTACATCTGACCTCACTGACACCAGATTAATAGTTTAATTCCTGCTTCTCAACTGTGCCGTATTAAGAAGCTCTGTTGTTTCAGCGCGACCTCGCTCTTTAGTGCGAGGTTGCTTCTCGCCCTTAGGCATCTTACTGGTGAATAAAATGCAATTTTGTCCAATCTATAGCAGAGTATGTTAATACAATAACTTATACAATTGGGGTGGTTGTATTTTAACCTATTCATACTCGGGTGAGTGGTGAGTCGCTTATCACCGCGGTGTGACATCATGTTTCCAACCACCGCAGTGGAAACCTTATCACCTAAAACTGGAGTATGATAGGCCTTTAGTCTCCCTGCTCTTCTATTGAGACATTTAGATTGTGTCAAAGGTCAGGATCTGACTTGAATTTTGACCTGATGGTCAAGATTGGTTATCGCCCGAGCAAACAGGCTATTAGCTCAATGGTAAAAAATCCAGGTTCAAATCCGGGGTAGAAAAGGAAAGTAACATAGCTTTAACAATGACCTAAACCGTATACTATCCGCACATCAACTCGACTTCTCCATTCAACTTTGATGGATGCGGCCCGCCATGTTCTTTTCTGTCGCCCTATAACTTTGAATGGCGTGCTGGTTCTTGATATAGAATACATTGTTTATATCCACACATCATTGTTCAGTGATCCAGACAGCAACCATCTGGCCTCCTGCAAAGAGCTTCAATCCTCTTACAGTTGGATTCTAACCTTTAACACACACTATACATCTCTCGCATGCACGCACGCACGCACGCACGCACGCACGCACGCACGCACGCACGCACGCACGCACGCATGCACGCCATACACTTTACATTATACACACACTAAAACACATGACAAAACCCATACCATACAATGATACTGGGTAGGGATTGGTATTTTGATGAGTCCATTACATTCACCCATTCACACACACATTCATACACCGATTGCAGCGGAAGCCATGCAAGGTACCAACCAGCACATCGGGAGCAATTTGGGGTTCAGTGTCTTGCCCAAGGACACTTCGACATGTAGACAGGAGGAGCCGGGATTCGAACCGCCGACCCATGGATCATTGGACGACCTGCTCTACCTCCTGAGCCACAGCCGCCCAAGTTGTCCAAGTTGCTCCTTTACACCTGACAGAGGGGAGTTTCCCTGGTTGGACGTAGCGCGTGGAAGGAACACGTTATTCCAACCAGTTCCTTTCCCCTCTATCAGGCACCCGGCTGGCCAGGGGGAGGCAGTTTAGAGACCAGGACTGCATGTTTTTTGTGAGGATACCTACCCTAGGGGACACCATGCAAACTCCACACAGAAAGGCCCTTTCGCCAACCCTGCCTCGGTCATGGGCACTGATGGAGGAGGAAACACGCAGCCAGCACCCACAGCGTCCCGAGCGGGAATCGAACCCAGGACCTTCTAGCTGTGAGGTGACAGCACTACCAACTGTGCCCCATGTATTATTTTTTTAATATCTATTCTGTATTTACCTGTACAAATTTTCTAGTATCAAACATTTTATTTATTTGCACGCACGCACGCACGCACGCACGCACGCACGCACGCACACACACACACACACACACACAAACCAGAGAAACCAGACGCTGTGTGGGCAGGACTTCCCTACACAGTTCTAATGTTACTGCTGGGGTTGACTGGCGAGTTCCCAGTGTGTGTGTGAGTCTGAGACATGGTCGGAGACCGCAACACATCAAACTTAACACTGTACACTAATACCATGCTGCATTCAATTCAATTCGACAAACCAGACATGCAACCTGTCTTAGCGCTAATTAACTTTCCACACAGTATGCATGTTGCTCGCTCCGAGTTGCTCGCATCTGATCTACATGCTATACTGTGTGTGTGTGTGTGTGTGTGTGTGTGTGTGTGTGTGTGTGTGTGTGTGTGTGTGTGTGTGTGTGTGTGTGTGTGTGTGTGTGTGTGTGTGTGTGTGTGTATGTGTGCGTGTGCGCGTGCACGTGCGTGAGTGCGTGTGTGTGTTTGCCTGTGTGTAGTTACCGCAAAAAGTAGTTGCTTTACAGTAATAATAATAATAATGAATTTTATTTGTATTGCACTTTTCATTCACAGGGAATCCCATAGTGCTACATGGTTTAAAAACCGGTAAAAACCAGTAACACTTGTAATGCATGTAACACATTAGTCCAGACTCCCAGGACACATTTGTATGGGTCCAGAGTTTCGTTTACTTATTTAAATTATGAAACAACATTAACACATTTCTAACATTTTACTCAAGAAATGTTGAGCTTGTAGTTGGGCTATTTTCACTGTTTGGGTCCCAGGAAGACATACCATGTTTGGGTCTCGATCTAAAAGGTTTGGTGCCCACTGCCGTACATACATTACACGCACGCACACACGCACACACACCATTTACTATACCGCACACACACACACACACACACACACACACACACACACACACACACACACACACACACACACACACACACACACACACACACACACACACACACACACACACACACACACACACACACACTACCATGTTGACACATCAACATGTCGCGCCCATCAGGCATGTGGACAGAATGCAATCTGTACGATTGGTTTATTTGCCACACACACACGACAACACTACCATTTTGACACATCAATGTATTGCGCTTATCAGGCATGTGGACAAAATGCAATCTGTAGGTTAATTGGTTATTATTTATGGAGGACATGAGTGACTCTCCCCTTTCTCCTTTCTAACAGTGTTATGATAATTTTGTAATGTGTGACCACTGGAAAATCGCAGCTTTTCAGTTGCTGCTCTGCCTTCGATGTGGAATGCCCTGACACCATCCATTAAAGCAGTGGTTCTCAAACCTGTGGGTTGGGACCCCCAGACGTGTCCCCACATGATTTTGGGGGGGTCCCCAGTTGACAGTGAAGAGACAATTTAACTCTTTTATTGTCACTAGGTGGCAGCAGAAGTGTAGTTAAGCTGTGCCAGCCATATTTCCTTGTTTGGCTCATTTTCAACTCTGCTGTATCAGCCTGCAGACTATCATTGTAGTCTGCAGGGGGGCTTTGAAAATCCTGCTTTTAACCCAGGTAAATGGAGGGGGCTTGCAAAGATCCCATAGCTGGTGGTGATGGAGGCCGGACCAATGTTAAAAATTGGTTTTGGGCTCAACCATTGGCCAAATTGTGAAATAATATAAGAAAGATGCAACAATTGCGAGGAATTGTGAGCTTGTAGATCGGCTATTGTCGATCGTCTAATTTCACAATATAAATACCTGTGGAACCGAGTCAAATTACGAAATGTAATGCCTCAAGTCGTACATTCCAAGTGCGTGTGGCGGTAGGGTATAGGGGGTAGGGTGTAGGGTATAGTGGCCCACTTCCCATCGGAAAGGAGGTGCTGCAGTTTTTTTTCTCCTTTGTACAAGTAACAAAGTAAGCGTTTGTATTTGTTGATGACATGTATTATTGAGTTATTGTTCATTTGTTGTATCTATCATGTATCTATCTATCTATCTATCTATCTATCTATCTATCTATCTATCTATCTATCTATCTATCTATCTATCTATCTATCTATCTATCTATCTATCTATCTATCTATCTATCTATCTATCTATCTATCTATCTATCTATCTATCTTCATCACTTGGCTTTAACAGCTGATCTCTGTTCCTGTGAAACACAATCCAACAGCCAGCTCATCAACATTTAATGATCCGGTTCAGCCAATCAGCACACAGCAACACTAGTTAGCAACATACCACTCCCAGCTATGACATAAATGATATATCACCACAATATACATAGAAAGGTAGACGCCTCCTTCAGCTCTGGGGCATCTGCTCTCAGCGGAGGGCAAGCTTCCGTGTGCGTCATAGAAGGGGACGTTCGGTAGGCCAATCAGAGGCAATGTAAATGTTTGTTTTCTCATGGCAATAAAGCTCCTGTCAATTTAATTGATTACTCCCGGAAAAGACGCAATGTGATTGGCCAGTAGTCACTTTGAGTGGCAGCATGCCTTCCGCTGCGTTCCGCACTTCCGCCCGACTTCCGCCCTCCCTGCAATACAGGTCGCTCCATTGAACTGCAGCATCTATTTTTAGCCAGGTGCTTGCAAAGCATCCTGGCTATACTGTTGATCATGAACATAGTCAGGACGTAGTGGACACTTTTTCATGATTGGCTGCCTCGTCTCCAGGCTATCTACCTCTAAGCCAATGGGATATTTGCCCATAAAGGCCAAACCCCATCGTCTGGGAAAAAAATGAAATTGCCATGAATAGTCTAGTCTCTACTCTCTAGTCTGAATGACACTTTTCGCCCCTAAATAATCAAAAATGCACAACAGAGACATGCACCTGGCAGTTATGACACAAGTGTCATTCTTGTTTTATATATCTATGGTCACCACTGTGTGCCATCTCACCTATATGTACTTCAATGCCCATCTGTCATTCAGGAATTACCTGTATTGTTAAACCATTAAGACCTAGGCTCATTCTAATGTCTTCTAAATCAGTTTTCTTAAAAACTTATGTTGCTATATCAGTGGTTCTCAAACTTTTTCATGTCAAGGTCCCCCAAAATGATATGTATTTTGTAGTTGAAAATGTTTGCGGAGAACACTGACGTCACCAAATCTGGAGCGTTATTGGTTAGTGGAATACAAGGAAGTGGGGCTTCCTATGCCAGATCTGTTTGTGTTTCCCCAGCTAGGCTTTCATTTTTGAGCCGAATGCGAATGCAAATTAAAGCCTGGGTACCGAGGCTAAGTGTCTGATGTACCAATAAGGACTCTGACTTTTAATAACACTTTTTAGGGTATGGTTATTGTACTGTTTGCACTGTTGACACTCACTTTTCTTTGCGTTGCATTGGGTAGTGGATACTGGCCCAATCGGGAACGATGCAAGTTGGGAAGGCATGCACTACCCTGTTATGCTTGAAAGGCTTTCTCAATAATGACCCGCTCCCCATTGATTACTTATAGATTAATAAATAGATACAAAAGTCAAAACAAAACAACGGATTTCATTGTGGTAAAGCCATGTAGCCTAATAAACAACCAGGTACATTTACACATAAACACTACTGCGATGTACAGTACACTTGACTACACAACCGTTACACATGTCTGTTTAGTACACTGCAACTGCTGTAAATGTTTCATTGTTGATAGAATTGGTAGATGGTCTATTGTTCTTCATATTCACTGTTCACTTTTACCTATCCTAACTATTAGGAAGAGTTGATGATATTCATACATTTACCATCCTAACTATATGAGTAGTGTAATACATCCTGATCCTAACTATTAGGAGCAGTGGCTGCTATTCATACATGCATTACTACTATGTGGCTGCTATTCATACATTTGCTATCCTTACTACTAGGAACAGTGAACACTATTAGCAGCGCTCAGGGAGCAGTTAGAGGTTAAGTGTCTTGTGCTCAGGGAGAAGTTGGCTAAGTGCCTTGCTCTGGGCGACACACACCGGGGCAGGGTGTGTGTATCCCAGCTAGCCTCTCTACCCATTCAGATATCCACCGCTTTCCAGCGTCCGTTGAGGCCATGCGTGAATTATGGCCATCGCTTCCTGTTGTCCGTCATTCAATTCAATGTGAGTTATGTCACGTGAATGTGGGAACACAACCTGACAGAAATAGAAAAGGATCATATTCGTCTGCACCCTGATTCAAACTAACGATCAATTAGTCCATGGGCCAGTGGGGTTGAAAAGACTAGATTCTGGTGGCAAATTCTAATGGTGATTTTTATGTTCCCACGTGTACATGGTATCATTTAAAGCCTGGTAGCATTACCAACCTGGTAGCTTTCTACCAATTTATACAAAAACATTGAAGACAAAAGTAAAGACGGAAAAGTGAGGACGCAAATTGGGATTGGCCGGAATGAGATGATGTATGATGATGTATGATGAGCGCCCCTCACTTCACACGGGTGTGATTTTTATTCATTTTCACATCATATCGTACTGTTGGGAATATATAATACAAGAGTAATTATTCAAAAAATAGGTCACATTTTGTAGGCCTATTTTCTATATATTTTTCTCTATGTTCTCTGAGCAGACTCAGGTAGCTCTACATGTGACTTGACTACATGTTACTACTGATCCACACTGGTCTCCATGTCTGTGGACCTGTGGTGTGTTTGAGTGTGGGCACATATACGCGGCAAGAAAGCGCCTAGAGCAGGCGTCTCTTCCGGGTTTTTAAACAGCTGGTGGATGGAAATGACACTTGCGCGTGGCTTCAACTTGTAGTGTAATAACCACAGACATTCTTATCATGGCATTAAGTCTTGGTCATATTTTACAGTGCCCCATTGTTCAACAAAGAGGTACATCAGCAGGCTGTCAATATGTAGACATCAGGGGAGTTGCAAGTCAACATGGGATTGACTTATACACCTCCCTCATTGGCATTCACAGGCTGTGCTCTGTTAGTGCCTTTGCTGGGAAAGGGAAAGTGAAACCCATGACCCTTTCCAGCAGTGTTTTGGGGAACTGGTCAGAAGTTAAAAAAGATGGAGGCATTCACATGCCGCCTCTACCTTTCAGAGAAGAGGGATTGCACAGACATCAATGAATGTCAATAGAGAAGCTGATTCCTCACAGCTTCCATCATGCCGTGACAGCTTCCACCAGCACACACTTCAGGCCAACTACCAGCAGCTATATGGCGAGTGGCGACACAGCTTTCAAGCCAAAATGAAAGACCCTGAACCAACTGGACATGAGTGGACTGTTGACAATGTCGATACGGCCTATAGCTGATCACCTTTATGTATACTCATTCAGCTATACATCCTCCCCCATAGCTATCACCTTTATACTCATTCAGCTATACATCCTCCCCCATAGCTATCACCTTTATACTCATTCAGCTATACATCCTCCCCCATAGCTATCACCTTTATTTCTACTCATTCAGCTATAGCATAGGGCGTCCTCCATGGCTTTAACCTTGATTACAGAAGCTGCTTTTTCATGCCTCAGATCAAATGGTGCCAAGAAGATCAGATGTAACATGCTGCCATGACAGCCACGGCCATGAGTGAGGCAGTGCACATGGACATTTGTCCTGTGTGCATCAATTAGCTTGATGCACAACCGGTGTGGCGTCACACTCTCAGCCTAATAGGCTCTAAGTCTATGCACAGCAGCCATAATGGAAATAAATTGGGCCTCTGCCTTACTTCCTTCACAGATGTTACCAATTATACTAATGAAGGCTCTGTTCCATTCTGAGTCAGGGTGCTGATATTGTGCATGTTGGCTCCCTGGAAAACACTCTGCTACACTAGTGGGTCCAGGGACCCTCATGGTTCCTTGAGGGGGTTCCAAATAGACCCTTATGGGTGTATGTAACTCTGAGAGTGTACAATATGGAACCAAAATGACCCGTAAGGGTGGCTATTGACCATGACCTGCTGTTGTCAGGCCAGTTATATACGGTCAGAGACCCAGACTATTTTAGCTGTGATAAAAGACAACATTACTGTACACTAGACCAGTGGTCTACTGGACTTTTACTGGATCAGAGTCAGGACCCATGCTCTCGAATATCATCGCAGCCCACCCAGACCACAGCCTGAGTGGTCAGATGGGTGGACCCCCCCCCCACACACACACACACACACACACACACACACACACACACACACACACACACACACACACACACACACACACACACACACACACACACACACACACACACACACACACACACACACACACACACACAGGCAGATGTCTCGGTTCAATAAATCAATAGTTGTCTTCAAAGCTAAGTACTTGTCTTGCTTTTGTCCCTTTGTAATGGAAAGGTGGGGGGGGTGCTCATTCAGTGAAATTGATTTGGGGGGCGGTGGCCATAGCTGAATGGGTAGAGAGGTCGACGACTCGACAGTGAAATGGAAGGTCCCCCATGCTGGTTAGAGTGTCGACAGCAGTTAAGGAACAGTTAAGGAGTTAAGATGGACACTGTCCCTCCTTAACCCCTTAACTGCTGCCCCAGCCCCATGAGCGCTCATGACAACCATCCGACCAAACTGAAAACTGAACTTCCCCCAGGGGAAATAATAATAATTAAAAACTAAATGTAGGAAACAATTTGGAAAAACATGGGTCCCGAGTATACATACAATGTTCAACTTACAGCCAGCACCGCTTCCCAATCGCTATAGAATGTGAGTCTTTAGCAGGAGGTCTGGGACCCCTATGGGTCCTCAGAAGAATATCTGTGCGGTAGGATTGTTTCGCATTAACCACTTGAACCCTATCATCCCTGTTCTAGGGCAGAAATAGCAGATCTACTCTTTTCGGCGAAGAGGTTTGATGTAGAGGGGGAAAAAGAGCTGACAAAGTACAGAGCCCAAAGGCCACGTTTACTAAGAATTAGGGATGTGCCGATGAGACATTTTGTCCGATATCGATATCCGATATAATTAATTGCTGTTATGGCCGATAACCGATATTACCGATGTCGATATGATCTCATTCTGTATTAAAAAAAGTATAATTATCTCCCATCACTACTAAGAATTGAATGGTTGAATGAACCCAACAAATGAATAGGAAATATAATGTGTAACAAAAACATACATTTACACAACACTGATGATAGTGCTGTCAATCAATAGCCGAATAGCCGAAACGCATAAGCGTTCCTTTTTGGTGTGCCAATAAAGAAATTGGAAATGTGAGTACTTTGTCTGCCATTTATTACATTTTTGGACGTGCTACCTTTTTGGAATTTTTTTCATTCCTGTTTTTTGATATAGATAGTGGGGTCGCTGCTTCATCACTCACTCAGATAACAGGTCCTTTATTGTTTCATTATTCAGACATGATTCCCTGGATGCTCAACCATAATGGTGAAAACATGTATTTAAAATAGTTGTTACACTTACTAGTAGTATACTACAAAATACAATGGCAGCAGTTATCAGACCTAACATCAAGACACACACACACGCACACACACGCACGCACGCACGCACGCACGCACGCACACACACACACACACACACACACACACACACACACACACACACACACACACACACAGAGAGAGAGACACTGCTACTGAGTTATTAAAAGAAATACAATCCTCTTAGAGGGAGAGAGAGAGAGAGAGAGAGAGAGAGAGAGAGAGAGAGAAAGAGAAAGAGAGAGAGAGTGTGTGTGTGTGTGTGTGTGTGTGTGTGTGCGCGCGCTCGCGTGCGTGTGTGAGTGCGTGCCAGTGTGCGTGCGTGCCAGTGTGCGTGCGTGCCAGTGTGTACGTATGTACAGACAGTAGTTGAGATGATAGATGGCAGCTATAGGTTGTTACGAGTATAGGCCTATACTATGCCCTGATTAACGAATTAATGCAAACATAAATTAATGTAATAATAACATTAATGGAGTAACAGTGGCGCAGAGAGAGCATGCGCAGCTCGAATTCCCTCGAGCATCTAAACTCGTTCAGTCTTCAATGCGTTATTTGATTCACAATGAAGCAGAATTATTTACACCTGCAATAAGAATCATAATCCACACACCGTCTACCCGTCAGAATGATGTAAGATGGACGCATTGCCGTCACACCACAACCATACCTCTATGGAATTATGTGACTTTAGACAGAAAACCAAATTAATCAATCAATCAACAATAATAATAATTATTATTATAAAACATAATAATAGCAACCAGTAACCAGGTGTGACCTGGTTACAATAAACACCCACCATCCTCCTCTCTGTTTAGAGCCTTTGGATACACGTAATTCAATAGGTCACTAATATGGGTGTAACAGCGATACGTAGCCCAAGTGTTATTCATTCATTTGTCGAATGGTTTCTTGAAAACGCTGCGTGAAATGAGAACGGACCCGCCGTCCTTTATTAAACATCCACTTGTAATGAAACATAAAAGCCAATAAACATGGACATTTGAACACGTTTAAATTCATTCAATCATTACACAGATATACATCCCACGTCGTCTTTAAAGGCCACGGTGGCCGTTCCTTCCACTACAAACCGCTTTTAAATTTCTAACATTCTTACCTTCTCCTGGGCTCTGCTTAGTCGTTTCTGGACGTTTTTGGCGAAGATTCCCGTCTTTATTTCTGCCATGGTGAGATCATAGAGCTGCACTGTAATTTAGCGATATTAAGTGATGAAGGTATAAGGGGAAGGAGAGAGAGAAACCCGAGAGGAGACCGAAGCTTCAGCACCAAGGACAGCGAGCATGGGGGAGGGGCCGTGGGGGGGTGGGTTCTTAAAGAGACAGTAGGCTACACCAGGGGTCTGCAACCTTTTTGAAAGTGCCATGTTTTCATTTTCTAGATAGCCAGTGGGCCATGTAAACATTAATTTGAATGATACCACATTAAAAAAATCGAACATATTTTGATTGTCCACGAATATAACCTTT